>NC_069502.1:647625634-647865634 GCF_027579735.1 Bombina bombina | reverse complement strand
TCTTCAATTACCGGGATCTTATATCCCCTATTCTGGAACCTCTCACCCACTCCTTTCAATTGGGAGACCCCAGTTTCGGCATTAGAGTTATTACGCATTGTTCTTATGCATTGTGAATATCTGAATTTGACCTTAAGCTAGATCTTTACAAATTGAATAGATCCCTTAAGATTAGGGAATTTTTTCAAAATAAAGATTCACCATCACTGAAGTCCCACGTCGAACTTAAATGTAAAGTACCCAGTTCTTTTGAGCACATTAATAGCAGTCCAAGTACTAAAACCTTTTTGAGGCTGATAACCCAAGATTTGGACACAGCAAGAACAGACACATTGTGGAAACATAATCTCTCCAGAGATGAATTGAAAGCCATTAAAACCCTCCAGAATGATTCCTCTATAGTCATCAGGCCCGCCGACAAGGGCGGGGCCATTGTCCTTTTGGATTATAATGATTATAGAGATGACATCCTGGAACAATTGGCTGATACCCTGACATATAACCTGTTAACATCTGACCCTACCATACAATTCAAAACACAACTTGACAAACTGATTAATTCACATTCGTGATTTCTGCACTACTATACATCCCAAGATTCCCATTTTGTATTCAATCCCCAAAATCCATAAAACACTGGACCACCCACCGGGCCGTCCTATTGTGTCGGCTAGGGAGTCAATCACCCAGCCTGTAGCACAATATGTGGATGTACTATTACAGCCAGTGGTGAGGGAAACACGGTCTTACGTTATGGATACGAATGATTTCATTCGTAAGATACGGACTGTTGACATCCAGCCAGACGATTTGCTCGTCACTCTGGATGTCAACAGTCTGTATACTATCATACCCCATCTTGATGGACTTAAAGCAATACAAGAACATCTCACGGGAAACCCCCTTTATGAGGGTCCCCCAGTGGAATACTTACTGTCCCTCATTGAATACTGTCTGTTTAAAAACTATTTTCGGTTCGAGAGTAAATTTTATTTACAAACTGCTGGCACAGCCATGGGTTCCTCCATGGCCCCCTCGTACGCCAACATCTACATGTCACAATTCGAAAACATGTATCTGTGGAACACACCGAATGTATCCATCATTTGTTATTACAGATATATAGATGATATCTTCTTGGTGTGGCGAGGGGGCCTGGAGGAACTCCACAAATGGTTTGAAGTGTATAACAACACTACCAATAATGTTAAGTTTAAGATGACAGTGGATTCTCAATCCATTCATTTCTTGGACTTAACAGTCTTCAAGGATTCCAATAATCTAGGAACCACACTATACCATAAACCCACTGACCGCAACTCTATACTAAGGGCAGATAGTTGCCATCCCCCAGCCCTACTAAAAGGCATAGTAAAATCACAATGCATAAGAACAATGTGTAATAACTCTAATGCCAAAACTGGGGTCTCCCAATTGAAAGGAGTGGAATCCGCTTCAATATTAACACAGACGGATTTGATTTTACCTAAACCCAAAAGGGACACAAGTGATAAGCTTATTATGTCCACCACTTTCACTCCAGCGACAAAAAATGTTGGCCAGATTCTTCGCCAACACTGGCCAATTATGTCTTCAGACCCTAAGCTCACATTTACTCACAATTTACAACCTATGGTTGGGTTCAAGAGGGGGACTAATCTTAAGGATCTATTGGTGAAAACGGACCCCAAGCAGTGTTATTTGACCGGGAACAAAAGGAATATCAAGGGATCCTAATAATATATTAATAATATATCTATTATTTTGTCCATGTTCCTGTTTTTATGTAGGGAAAACATCTGGCACACTCCATGAGCGTATGGCAAATCATCGCCACGCCATAAGGACTGCACTCAAACAAGGAGATTCTGAGCAGCCAGTGGCACGACATTGCGCCAAAAAGGGACACTCAGTGTCTTCCATCCGTTACATTCTAATTGATCACATACCCCCATTGGATCGGGGGGGGCGACCAGAACAAGCAACTTCTGAAACGCGAGGCCCAGTGAATGTTCAGACTGGGCACGATACAACCAGGCGGCTTGAATACCATGCCGGACTTTAAGAGCCTTCTATGATCAATAATTGGGGTGCTACATACTTGGGGTATGTCAGGTGGACACTTTGGCTCCGTTTTTGGTACACATTCCATTTGCCCCTATTTTTAGGGGGAAGTGTTGTGTACCTAACGGCACGGAGCAGGGGTGACATCTGTCTCCATCTTCTCCGTGGAAGCCTGGTCTGCCCTGTGCAATTACCCACTGTTTAAACACGCACCACCAGTCTTATAGCGGATATGAACACTACTATACCCACTTGGAGAAATTTCTGATGTTGGGACTGTATATATGAGCTATATGTCCTTATTATCATTATCCTTTCTATCTTGTTATATTGGTTGTTTTGCTGCCATGTTTGAGGCTATAAATCTAAAATAAGGTTACCACCCTTATATATTTTTCCAGCCATTATATGTATTCATCTGCATCTATATTTGGGCTGATGTATGTTATAAACGCCCGATGGCCAAATTTACTATATATGAACATGATGTGATGCCCCAGCTGTACAGCTTATAATTTGTACAGCCCTACAATATCCCACATATTCCTTTCATTATATATTCCTCTCACTATATGCATCTATTTGTTCGCATATCGATTGAAGTAATATTCATGCCAACTGTCAGTTGGTCCAAGTTACCCATATATCATATTGGTGTCACATTCTAATTTTTTCCATCCATATTTGCAGCATTCCATTTGTTTCTTATTTAGAAAATGTTGTTCCAACCACACGTACTGATACATAGTCCAATTATTATTTTAATTGTAATGAGCATATTCAGCATGAATTTATGCTGTTTTGCACATTAAGAAAATCTTTGTTCTATCCAGTTGGTATTGTGTTTTAAATTTAACACAGGTAATGGCACTTATGGGTAATTTACATTGTATACAATTACCTTGGTTACTGTCACCATGCCAACTCGATGCACAAACACTATCCAATATTTATTTAACACATCTTTAGGTATTTGTGGCAATGTTCCACATGTTTGTCTATATGAAGTTCTCTACACTAGTATGTCACATAAGAATGTTCAAACATGTAGATTGAATAAGTTTATGTTTATATATTGGGACTGAAAACCGGAGGTGATGTAATGATACTTCCGGTTTCGGACAGCACTGTGGAACGCAAGATGCGTTCCAAGCTCGAAATATTGGCGCACTTTTTTGGAGAGGCACTAAGGTTGGTGTGATTTAATTTGTATGAAACACTATAAATGAGTTGTATTTTGTCTGTTATGTATGCTGATGAAGGGGTTGTGAACCCCGAAAACGTTCCATTAAATTGGTTTTTTGAAGAAGTCCTGAGAGTGCACTCTCTTGTTTCTTTTATATATATATATATATATATATATATATATATATATATATGTTTTATTTACTATTAGCGCTGCGGAATCTGTTGGCGCTCTACAAATACCCGATAATAATAATATTATTGCTGTGCTGTGCGTGCTACTGAGAGGTGGTGGGAAAGGGCAGTGAGCAACTACACACCTGTCTGTGGGCTGGGGGAGAAGGTGCAGGGAAGAGTTGCACAGATGGGACTGGGGGCTGAGTGAAGGGGAAGCTCCTCTATAAGGTGATGGGGCAATGAGCATGGGCAATGTGTGACACTGTGAGTGATCTGCCTGAGGCTTTGCTTGAGTGAAAAAGTTTTACTTTCAGCTTGTAATATGAGCGCAAGAGTAGGAGTGCTATTGGTTTAACTAGAGCTGTGTCAGTGCTCAAACGCGCTATCACCTAACTCCCAACATTTGAAATAGCCAAAGAGGGACACTCATCTCTCCGTTAACAGAGATTCGCTGCCCCCCAGTGCCATGGGTACTATAGGGCATAGCCTATTAAAGGACACACACACTAATACACACACATTTACACGCACACAAACATTTATACACACAGAATTAAATACACACACACACATACATATTTGAACACTCACACACACATTTATACACACACACTCATACATACACACAATGAAATACACACATTTACACACACATACATATTTGCACACGCACACACACATTTATACACACACACTCATACATACACACTCATACACACATATTTACACACACATTTAAATACACACATATTTGCACACACATTTATACACACACATTTATGCACACACACCTGTAGCAAAGAAACATTTACATTTGTTTAACAAAAACAAAGTAAATGCTCCAAGAATATTCAGTATTCATTTTGTTTAAAACAAAATAAATACCAAATAGCACGGCAGCCGAATATTCAGAAAACTACTTTTTCTGAATTGTCGGCTGGAAAGATTTGTCTGATCCAAACTTTTCGCCAGTGCACATGTCTACTTGGCACTCTAACACCACTGATAGTCTATGAAAAAAATCTGACCCACTGGGATGATTTTACATGCAAAATTAAGCTTAAAGGGACACTGTACCCAAAAAAATTATTTTGTGATTCAGATTGAGCATGACATTTTAAGCAACTTTCTAATTTACTCCTATTATCTCCTATTTCTCTTGGTATCTTTATTTGAAATGCAAGAATGTAAGTTTAGGTGCCGGCCCATTTTTGGTGAACAACCTGGGTTGTCCTTGCTGATTGGTGGATAAATTCATCCACCAATAAAAAAGTGCTGTCCAGAGTACTGAAACAAAAAAAAAAGCTTAGATGTCTTCTTTTTCAAATAATGATAGCAAGAGTTTATTGATAATAGGAGTAAATTAGAAAGTTGCTTAAAATTGCATGCTCTTTCTGAATTACAAAATATTTTTTTGGGTACAGTGTCCCTTTAATCATAAATGACGGTAGCTCCCTGAGATTTACCTTATGGTGAAAAAACATCACAAAACTCCTTCTTCCATACTTTTTTATTTAACTCCACTTTTTAATGTAACCCCAATGGCCCAACAGAACATAAGGACGGCCTCCTCTGCCACTCTCAAAGATTCTTGCGTTCCTTCTGTTACCACCGCTACTGAAGCCAAACCTGTGCCACTCCCTCTCATCTGCATGGTTCATCCTGCTACTAACAAAGCCTCCCTAACCCCATCACTGTCAGGTATAGATGTATGCCCCAATCTTCTCCCACGCTAACAGGTCCGTAAGAACTTGTAACAATGCATTCTGCACATCCTCTGCATTCTCCCTGGCATTCTCCACCCTTTTGGCACTTTACCTGCTGAATATTGCACTTTTGGGCTGTCATAACTCTGGGAGCCTTCTCTACTTCACTGCTGCCTGCGTGCACTGATCCTGCCAAAGCATCCTCCACTGGGTCCTCATCATCAAATTTCTTTAGCAGTCTACTAATAGCAATAGGACTCACTATTCTGCCTGCAGTCAGCAGCCTGTTCTAGCCAAACCTACCACTACACTCCTCCCATAACCCTGCAGCTGGGAATAAAAACTTAGATTCCACTCTCCTTCCACTCACCATTCACCACCTAGACTCTCTTAAGTTGCCTAACCACCCACCCCCTTAGAAAACTCCAAACCACCTGTAGCAAATCCCACTTTTCTTTACAACTACTGTCCACCTTCTTACACCTTTTATTTGCACCAGTTCAATCCTCAGCTTAACCTCAACCCCTTCTCCCCCCCAGCATCACCCCAGCTCCCCTCCCACTATATTTATTAGGCCAATTAACCCAACCCTCTAGCCTCCTCCTGGCACCAAATCCATTTGTACCACTTTTTAGTGCAGCTATAGAAGGCATCCCATTTGATTTCTGCATCCCATTCCTGATCGCCCCCTAATGTCTTATCTTTTATGACCTCCATTCTTTGAAGACTGTGCTGACTTACCTGGACTAGTTCTTCTCCCACACTCTGCCTCAGTACCTGCTATTTCTATGACACCCCCTCCAACTGCCGCCTCTACCACTGACCTGTTCTCTGTTTCTCTGCAGCTGTCGGTCCCTGACATCTCAGTCTTGCTGTGCTTGATCCCTGCTCAGCCTCCATAAGAGTGACACATCTACCCAACCTCTGTACCTGACATTGACCTGGGCCTCCTTGCCATGGCTGTCTCCCTCGTTGCCTCCTGTACCTTAACCACCTTTTGCTGGAATAGCCCCTACTACACTTAGATTATGAGTGGAGCACTATTTATTACTACCTCTTATGTGTTAAATCTGCTTTTTTTATGCGCGTCGGGTAGTGTGCATATTACAAGTTGAAAGTAAAAGGTATTCACTCTTGTGCTAACCCGACGTGCGCAAAAAGTGGTAACAAAACAAACACCCAACAAGTCGTGCAAACCCGATCAAGTTTAACCAAGTACGCTAACCCGACATGAAATATTAATATTTCACACTCCAATGTTCTTCACATAGAAGAATATGTTCTATTTATTCATATATACAGTACCAAACAGGCTAAAAGGTTACAAGGAAAATACCTTGGCTTAACAGAGTAGGCATCTCATCCTTACACACCAGACTCACCTCCTCAAGCTGCACGGTTTCTTCCGAGGTGGTTGAAGGCAGGTGAGAATCAAATTTAAACAAAGTAAAACTCCTGGATGAAGTGAGGATTTCAAAGTTAACACCTTAGCGTATTAGTACAAAATACCATGCGCATGCAATATTGTATCAAAGTAAAAAGAGTAAAAAACGGAAAACTCACATAACGGTTAGAGGTCAGCAGGTTGCCTATGTTATCTCATGTATTGCGCTTTCTCAAAGATCTTTTTACTTTGATCCAATATTGGGCTGTACATGGTATTTTGTACTAATACGCTAAGGCGTTAACTTTGAAATCTTCACTTCTTCCAGGAGTTTTACTTTGTATATATATATATATATATATATATATATATATATATATATATATATATATATATATATATATATATATATATATATATATATATTCAGAACATATTCCCTTATGAGAATTAAATTGAAATGTGACACAGCCCGCAATAACTTCTAGATGTTCTCCATATCTGGTAAGTACTTGTTGCAAGAACTACCGCTCCTGAACATGGTGTTTAACCCCTTAATGACTGAGGACGTGCAGGGTACGTCCTCAGAAAAAAGGCAGTTAACACCTGAGAACGTACCCTGCACGTCCTCGGTCTGGAAAGCAGCTGGAAGCGATCCTGCTCACTTCCAGCTGCTTTCCGGTTATTGCAGTGATGCCTCGATATCGAGGCATCCTGCAATAACATTTTTAAGCCATCCGGTGCAGAGAGAGCCACTCTGTGGTCCTCTCTGCACCGGAGATTGTTGGTTTACCGCGTTGGTGGGTGGGAGGCTGGTGGGAGGCGGGTGGTGGCCATCGATGGCCTTGGCGACGTGCAGGAGGGGCGGGATCGTGGGCGTGGGTGATCGGGGGCGCGCACTGACGCGCGCGCGTGCACGGAAGGGCAGGGGCGGGCGCGTGCACGGGGAGGGAGCGGGTGGGAACCGCTACACTACAGAAAAAAGTAAAAAAAAAAATGCATAAAAAAGGGAATAAAAGTTTTTTTTTTATTAATCAATTAAGGTGTTGGGGTTTGTCTGTGAGGGGGGGGTGAAGCTACACTACAGAATTTCTATTTTTTTTAAAAAAAACCACGTTTTTTTCTTGAAACTGGGTACTGGCAGACAGCTGCCAGTACCCAAGATGGCCCCCAATAATGCAGAGGGGGAGGGTAAGAGCTTTTTTGGGGGTGGATCAGGGAGGTTGGGGGCTAAGGGGGGATTCTACAAAGCAGCATATGTAAATATGCTAAAAAAAAAAAAAGAACAAATTAAAAAAACCTTTTATTTTAGTACTGGCAGACTTTCTGCCAGTACTTAAGATGGCGGGGACAATTGTGGGGTGGGGGAGGGAAGGGAGCTGTTTGGGAGGGATCAGGGGGTCTGATGTGTCAGGTGGGAGGCTGATCTCTACACTAAAGCTAAAATTAACCCTGCACGCTCCCTACAAACTACCTAATTAACCCCTTCACTGCTAGCCATAATATACGTGTGATGCGCAGCTGCATTTAGCGGCCTTCTAATTACCAAAAAGCAACGCCGAAGTCATATATGTCTGCTATTTCTGAACAAAGGGGATCCCAGAAAAGCATTTACAACCATTTGTGCCATAATTGCATAAGCTGTTTGTAAATAATTTCAGTGAGAAACCTAAAATTGTGAAAAATTTAACGTTTTTTTAAATTTGATCGCATATGGTGGTGAAATGGTGGCATGAAATATACCAAAATGGGCCTAGATCAATACTTGGGGTTGTCTACTACACTACACTAAAGCTAAAATTAACCATACAAGCTCCCTACATGCTCCCTAATTAACCCCTTCACTGCTGGGCATAAAACACGTGTGGTGCGCAGTGGCATTTAGCAGCCTTCTAATTACCAAAAAGCAACGCCAAAGCCATATATGTCTGCTATTTATGAACAAAGGGGATCCCAGAGAAGAATTTACAACCATTTATGCTATAATTGCACAAGCTGTTTGTAAATGATTTCAGTGAGAAACCTAAAGTTTGTGAAAAAATTTGTGAAAAAGTGAACAATTTTTTTTATTTGATCGCATTTGGCGGTGAAATGGTGGCATGAAATATACCAAAATGGGCCTAGATCAATACTTTGGGATGTCTTCTAAAAAAAAATATATACATGTCAATGGATATTCAGGGATTCCTGAAAGATATCAGTGTCCCAATGTAACTAGCACTCATTTTGAAAAAAAGTGGTTTGGAAATAGCAAAGTGCTACTTGTATTTATGGACCTATAACTTGCAAAAAAAGCAAAGAACATGTAAACATTGGGTATTTCTAAACTCAGAACAAAATTTAGAAACTATTTAGCATGGGATTTTTTTGGTGGTTGTAGATGTGTAACAGATTTTGGGGGTCAAAGTTAGAAAAAGTGTGTTTTTTTCCATTTTTTCCTCATATTTTATAAAAAAAATTAGAGTAAATTATAAGATATGATAAAAATAATGGTATCTTTAGAAAGCCCATTTAATGGCGAGAAAAACGGTATATAATATGTGTGGGTACAGTAAATGAGTAAGAGGAAAATTACAGCTAAACACAAACACCGCAAAAATGTAAAAATAGCCTTGGTCCCAAACGGACAGAAAATGGAAAAGTGCTGCGGTCATTAAGGGGTTAAAGCGTGAAAAGAAGGGAGATTATTCTTAGTTGTAATCTCCTGATGTCAGTTCTGTTCTCACCTGCTAGTATGCTCTCCTAAACTCCATCCCCTTTTTACTACCCCACACCCCCATTTTTCCAGTTGGCCCATAATAGGGTCAATTGTCCCTCACACCATCCTCTCATCCAGGGCTCCATTAAAGGGACAGTAAATTTTGTCTAAGATGTTACATAATTTGGCCTAATGTAGAGAGCTCCTTGTCGAGGTAAGGCAGTCTACAGCTTTACCTAGCATAGAAGCATGCTACATTTAGTTTAATGGCAGAATCAAGCACACTGTGATTAGACAGGGAGGCCGTAACATGCTTGTTAAAAAAAATAAAAAGGGGATGGCTGTGATTTCAAGGTAAGTAAAAATGTCAGCTGCCAAATAATGTATTTTTTTAAATTTTTAATAGGAAAAGCTATTCTTATGTATATAATTCTGCACATAGTGCAGAATTAACACCTTAGACAACGTTTACTGTCCCTTTAATATCTCACAGACATATGTATTAATTGGGTGAACATGTACGCACAGAGAGCAAGTACAACAAGACACCCAAAAACTATCTAGACCAAAACATAATAGCTGCAAATGACTACATATTCTATAGGAATTAATCAGGTACAAAATTATTTTGCATAATATTCATTAACCCTCATGCAGACATGTGTAGAAGGTCACACATAAGACATTTAATAAAAGGATTGTCTTGCAGTAGAATATGGGCCATGATACATGATAGGTCCAAAAGAGTGAAAAAAAAGAAACACTGTCCATTTTGTACAGTACAAGGAGTAATACTGCATGCATACAATTCCTATAAAACTAAACTAACCCAGTAAATAAAAACTAAACTAACCCAGTAAATAAAATCAAACTTAGCAAGTATTATATGTTAAACAATAGGGTAAACCCCATACTTGATTGGGAGAAAAAAAATATACAAAGGACTGCAGAAGAATAAGAAGTTAATGGAATAAAAAAAAAATAATCTATAAAGATATTTGGAAACACTATGACAAATAATTGTCTACAAATTTGCCCCTGTGAGCCACCAAAGAATGTTGGACTCCAAATGGCTGCTTGCCCCACCCCACCCCTTCCTTGAAAAGAGTTAACTATACTCATTTGTATTTAAATGTATATGTTTAGTAATATATGTATTGGGTACTTGTAAAGCGCGGTTAATCACCCTTAAGGGTCTCAAGGCGCTGCTCATTTTTTCGACCTTGGAAGGATGAAAGTGATGAGTGGACCTTGCCCGGGATAGAACCTGCAACCCTTGGGTTGCTAGAGAGCCACAATGACTTAGCATGCTAATTTACCTACCCTGTTTGGTGTTTTTTATTGCAGAATCAAGCATGGAATATGTCTGTTTTACTAATATTAATTAATAGTAATTACCTTTTCAGATGTTGTTCTTTTATGTCTTTCATCGGTCCTGCCTACAGTTGCCACCATATTTTTCTGGACATTTATGAGCTACACATGCTGCAGGGTGTGCAGGGAGGAATATGAATAGAGATGTCTAGAAACATAGTACATGTTGCTTCCTGCACATCATGCATCATGTGTAACTAATAAGTGTCCAGGAAAACATGGCTAAGGTGGCAACCCTACACATTTTGATTAAGCTGCCATGTATGGAGACCTGCATAATAAGAAAAACAAACAAAAAAAACAAAGAATAAAAAAGGGATTTAAATAACAGAGTATTATTTCAAGTCATGCATAAAACTTCAGCACTTCAGTAATCTCACCTTCCATGATTGATTGATTTAAGATTGTAATAATGCACTTTGTTAAAATTAGTATACTCTGAAGACAAAGCAGAAAATTAATTGTACTGCTCTTGTGCTCTCAGGAGATAATATTTTATAGCTATAGCCAAGAATTGTTTCAATAAAATTGAAGGGACATTTCAATTTATTATTCCAAGTTTTGATATATTTGCCAGTGATTTGATGTATTAAGTAGCATATATTTGACTTAGAAATTAGAGGAAAAAAAAAACTGTGGGAAATTTCTCCTGAATTTATTTCTTTGTCTGTTTGATTGACACTTTAACTTCCTACATTTTAATGCAATTGAGGGTAAAACATCTGTTGATGTCAATTATAGAATGCAAGAAGTAAAACAATCCATTGCTATTTTACCCTAATTATAGAGTTCACTAAAGAAACAAACGCCTAAATCACGAGTTTTGTCGTTAAGGCTGTGCGGTGCCAACGCTACTTTTTTCTTACCGCTTCCCTTAAGACAACGCTGGTATTACGAGTTTTCTGCAAGCCGACGTTAGCCTCAGAAAAGTGAGCGTTGAGCAAAATTTAGCTCTGCATCTCACCTCGATACCAGCGTTGCTTACGGTAGTGGTAAGCTGGCAAAACGTGATCGTGCACGATTTCCCCATAGGAAACAATGGGGCTGAGTTGGCTGAAAAAAAACCTAACACCTGCAAAAAAGCAGCGTTCAGCTCCTAACGCAGTCCCATTGTTTCCTATGGGAAAATGAAATGTATGTCTGCACCTACCACCCTAACATGAACCCCAAGTCTAAACACCCCTAACCTTACACTTATTAACCCCTAATCTGCCGCCCCCGACATAGTCGACACCTACATTGTATTATTAACCCCTAATCTGCCTCTCCGGACACCGGCACCACCTACATTATACTTATGAACACCTAATCTACTGCCCCCAACATCGCTGAACCCTACATTATATTTATTAACCCCTAATCTGCCGCTGCCAATGTCACCGCCATTATAATAAAGTTATTAACCCCTAAACCCAAGTCTAACCCTAACCCCCCCTAATTTAAATATTATTTAAATAAATCTAAATAAAATGACTACAATTAAATAAATTATTCCTATTTAAAACTAAATACTTACCGATAAAATAAACCATGAGATAGCTACAATATAACTAATAGTTAAATTGTAGCTAGTTTAGGATTTATTTTTATTTTACAGGCAACTTTGTATTTATTTTAGCTAGCTACATAGCTAAATAAGTATAAAATTACCTGTAAAATAAATCCTAACCTAAGTTACAATTGCAGCTAACACTACACTATAATTAAACTAATTACCTAAACTACCTACAATTAATTACAATTAAATTCAATAAACTAAATTACGAAAAAAACAAACACTAAATAACAGAAAAAAAAATTACAAGAAGTTTAAAACTAATTACACCTAATCTAAGCCCCTTAATAAAATAAAAAAGGTCCCAAAATAATAAAATTCCCTACCCTATACTAAATTACAAATAGCCCTTAAAAAAGGGTCTTTTGCGGTGCATTGCCCCAAAGTAATCAGCTCTTTTACCTGTAAAATAAAAAAATACAATACCCCCAACATTACAACCCACCACCCACATACCCCTACTCTAAAACCCGACCAATCCCCCCTTAAAAAAACCTAACACTAACCCCCTGAAGACCACCCTACCTTGAGCCGTCTTCACCCAGCCGGGCACAAGTGGTCCTCCATACGGCAGAAGTCTTCATCCGATCGGGGCAGAAGAGGTCCTCCAGACTGCAGAAGGCTTCATCCAGGCTTCATCTTCTATCTTCATCCTTCCGGTGCGGAGTGGGTCCATCTTCCATCCAGCCAATGCAGAGCATCCTCTTCAATCGAAGTCCTAACGAATAATGAAGGTTCCTTTAAATGACGTCATCCAAGATGGTGTACCTCGAATTCCTATTGGCTGATAGGATTCTATCAGCCAATCGGAATTAAGGTAGAAAAAATCTGATTGGTTGATTTAATCAGCCAATCGGATTGAAGTTCAATCCGATTGGCTGCTATTGGCTGATCCAATTAGCCAATTGGATTGACCTTCAAAAGAATAGCGAAAGGACTACTCACAAACGACTTGCACCTTAAGGTGCAAAAAAGCAGACTGGAACCTCTCAGTTGCCCAGCAAACTGGATGAATACACTCGGATATCCAGGATTGACTCCATACCTGTAAGGTTCAGCAGTGTTCCTAGAGGAGGAGATACCGAGCCCAAATAGCCTAGCACAGTTTGATACAATAGTATGTTTGAAGGATTAAACACACGTATTTCAAAGCACCACCAGGTGCAATATCCACAGGCTGGAGCTTCTCAGCTGCCCAGCTGACTGATTACCAGGATTTCAGCAACCAAAGTTTCCAAATGAAGATTAGGGGTATAACAGATCACCCCAAAAATAGCACATAAGCAAGTGTATAAAATTTAAAAAAAAAACTTTATTAAAAGCAACGCATTTTTCAGCCTCTATGGGGCTGTTTCCTCAGGCTAATGAAATAAAAAATGAACATACACTTGCTATATAAAAGACACAGGATAAAAGCTGATAGGTGCAAAGTTAATTAACAACATGTGTATCCTATCCAATTAACATGGTTACTATAGATACTCATATAAACACATGATGGTCTGAATAGTAATCCAATCTTGTAGAAACCATAAACTATAAACCTAATACAGTTTAACATATTATATCAAAAATGTCACACAATGAATATCCCCATATCTGCACAACACATTTCAAATTGATCTCACCTCAGTAACCATACACATAAATATCTATTGATCATAACACAAGTGGTCAGATATAAGCATAAACTCCTATTTGTGCATATAGAGCCAACCCCCAACCCTCCCTCATATACCGTAACCCGATCGGTTCTTTTTACATATTCTACAATGCTATTGTGATGCATATATCATTAGTGTTCTTTTCCACTATCACAGGTCAGTGTACTAGAATGTTCTACCGTATATGACCACGGAAGATTTTACCCAACTTAATCGTAAGTGGAAAAGCTGTTGTTAAACTTACATCCGGGTATCCTGATAGCCGCCCACATTTGTTTGTCAAATGACGCTAACCAGTTGAATTATTTATAGCCCGTGTTTAACAACAAACGTTTAAATCACCAGCCGATTCACAAACAGCCGTATTTAATATTTTTTATGTATGTATGTATATTGAACATTACATTAGCGTAACCAAGACTACATGTACCCTAATTGTTTAACCTTATCTTGGGAGAATGTAAGTACGAAACATAACTTCTTAAAAAATGAGATAGAAAATCCTAATTCGCATTAGATAATATAGATTCCCCAATAAACAGGATATGTACTAAGATTCTAAATACTAGCCTAAAACTATTATTATAATAGTGAGAACACATATAAAATAAATTAGTGATATAAAAAACCTAGATGATGTAAGTCATGCAGAGGAAAGATAAATATAACTACCCTCTGCTCATAATCATACGACCAGTGTGTTCAGGGAAACCTAAATGACATGCTGTGACAAATATGAAATAAAACTACAATACATAATAACTAAATGGTGGAGGTAATATAATATAATTAATATATGCGTACACTCTGCTAACAAATCATACGATTGGTGTGTATAATAATAATAATAATAATAATATGATGAAGTGTAATGCATTGTGTGTAAGAGCGTGTACTAGTGATCCTAAACATAATAAATTGAAAATCATACTTAAGTGTTAGTGATATGTGATGGTCCCTAGTGCTATGTGATAGAAGTTAATATGTGTGAATGTGTTTGATGGACTAGATATTCTCATTGTGTCCTAATCTATTTGTCGGACAGTATCAAAAGTGTTGGTGATATGTGATATCCCCTAATGCTATGTGATGAAAGTTAGTATGGGTGAATGTATGTGGTGAAATAAATATTTTCATCATGTCCTAATCTATTTGTCGTACAGTAACATTGTGAAATGTAATGTAATCCATATAAGTGTATCAATATATGGATACATTGTTAATAATAGATATTAATACCTTGTTTTGTTCAATTAATGCAAATGTTGTTACAGCTGTTTGTGCAAAAGGTAAACTCTATACTCATGTTGATAACCTAATGATGTACCTAAAAGATACAGAGAGATCAAATTATATGTTAACACCATACATGGCATTAATATGATGATGTCTTATACAAAGGCGTCCATATCCAGATTCTCATTGAGTCCTTCAGGTTGAAGGGTTCTCAACTTGGTAATCCAGAAAGATTCCCTACGTCTAAGGGTAGTAAAAGCATTGGGTAAAGATCTATTGATTTCTTTTGTTCACTAGGTATAATTTTCATCATATTCTCTTTTGTGTTACCGTTATTTGCATGCGCACAAATGTCTGGACACGCTTTGAGATGTAATTTTCTTCTTTATATTATATGCATGTTCACTCCACCTCATTTTTACCCTTCTACAGGTGCACCCTACATATTGGACCCCACGTAAAGGAGAAGAGATGGCACTAGCACTACAATAATATTAATACAGGGTTGCTCTATTTGATTGATTAAATGTATCTATATATATATATATATATATACACAATTTTATATATGTGCGTATGTTTTTCTCACATGAGCAGGAGTGCTGGTGCACAAGGACAAATTTTAGACTAAGTCTATAGCCCTTTGGAGGGATCAAGACTGAAAAGAGTGCACTTGGAAGCACTTCTGTCCCTGATTTAAATAAATGATCAACTCACTTTCAGGGCCAAAGAGTTCTTATTCAAATGAATTCAATTAAAACATAACTTTTATTACAGCAATAATTAAATAAAATCAATGTGTGTGCATGTGCATTTTAAAAACACATAGGAACTGGGTAGGAAATATAGATTAATTGTGAGTTCAGTAACCTTGTTGTACAACTATTGGGGACACCTTAAAGAAGTTCACTCCAATATTGGAAATTATTAAGGGCAATAGAAATGGTAAAGGGGGGGGGGGAGTTTAATATTAAAACCTCGATGTATAAACCACACAAGTTTTATTCACCAAAACATATGCCAAAATAAGGCACTGCTAGGATTCGCTTTTTATATATAAGGGAAATATCCATTGGTAACAGCTTATTAGAAAACGTACAACTGTTATCTTAATACTAAGTATTCTAAGAAGTCTATATGTAACCTAAAATTAAGTCAACTTTACACAGTTGCTCTAATTGGGCAATAGTACATTGACCTTTGTGCTCTGGGCTATTTTGACAACTCTGTTACACACCAGGGATGGCTGTCGGAGGCAGCTAACACAAGCATCTTTGATGTAAATATTATACAAGTTTAACCTCTTAAGGACATATGACGGAATTTTTCCGTCATAAAACAATTGAGCAAACTGAAAGCTGTGTCCTTAAAGGGTTAACTAACGTATGCCAAAATAAGGCAGTACTAAAACTTGCTTCATAAGGCAAAAAAATCAATACCCACTTGGAATAACTTGCTACAAGCTGTACTATTTGCAATCTTAAAACCAAACATTTAAAGAAAAATACAAAGACTGTCTATAGTAGGTTATTATAAGCCCTGTAAGACAAATGAATATTCTGCTTAGAGGTTCATAAGCATTGCATACCAAATAAGGCATCATTAACACCCGCTTTACATGCTAGTACAGGAAAGAAACTTCGAAGTTAAACAGTTTGTGATTAGATGCTCAACTAGAAATCTCCAGATTTATCATTTAAAGAAAGAAAATAAGACTGCATATAGCAGGACATTATAAGTACCGTAAGATTAACCAACTCTGTATCTAGAAGTTACAAATATCATAAGCCATAATAAGGCGCAATTTAGATTTTGTTCCTTCAAGTATTATACATTAATAAAGCGCTATCCAGACTCGCTCTGCAAACCAGTGCACAATACAATAGACCTATTTATAACAAGCGTATAACTCAATGTTGCAATGTATTAACTAATGTTAACACAAGATAAGACGTACTTAGCCTTAGCTGTGTTCCCTTATATTAAAGTGAATTTTACAAGCAAACTAGATCACTGCCAGCACCATATGAATATATAAGAGGTGATAAAAACCTAAATTGTGAGCTAGAGGTGACGATACTAGATTTATCCATGTGTTAAAAAGGATACAGCTACAAATCATGATACCCAGTGTGTAGGTGGATGACAGATATCCCTTATATATTTTTTCACTATATCCAGTACCCTTCAAGTCTAAAATAATATATAAAACCAAAACCAGACTTGATTTTAGGGTCCTGAATAAGTCCTTTTGGAAATAATTACGTTAGCTGTCGCACATACATAATTTCGAACCAGATATTGGATTGTTACAATCATGTATCTATACATTGTTTAACTTGCAATTAATACATGAACAAAGCTGATTCATTTCAATCTATCACAGATACATGACACTATATGCAGTGATAGATGATCTGATATAATTCACTAAATACTGTGTGACAGTGTATATCTCTATAATCCTAAACTGTTCCTTTAACAGTGACTGAAGATAAGGAAATTATTGACATAACACAATTTCTATATTCATTCAAATCCCCCCTCCCCCCCCTTTACCATTTCTATTGCCCTTAATAATTTCCAATATTGGAGTGAACTTCTTTAAGGTGTCCCCAATAGTTGTACAACAAGGTTACTGAACTCACAATTAATCTATATTTCCTACCCAGTTCCTATGTGTTTTTAAAATGCACATGCACACACATTGATTTTATTTAATTATTGCTGTAATAAAAGTTATGTTTTAATTGAATTCATTTGAATAAGAACTCTTTGGCCCTGAAAGTGAGTTGATCATTTATTTAAATCAGGGACGGAAGTGCTCCTAAGTGCACTCTTTTCAGTCTTGATCCCTCCAACGGGCTATAGACTTAGTCTAAAAATATTGGACCCCACATTGGCAAAGTAAACACACCACGAAAGTGGATTCACATGTCATATGATTCTTAATTGTAAAAAGTTCATCTGTTATATGTGATTTAAAAGATGATGTCCCATGGGCTATATATTTGCACATGCCACAATGTTTTCTTGAACATTTAGATACTTTGTTCATACCGGGATTTTTATTCTTATTCGATCCCCGAAAATAAGATGTAATCGTATTAGGTTTTTTATCCCTCACAATCTTACTCGGAGCCAAAGTGTTTTTCAGGGTAGGAGCCCTTATATAAACCACCTTTGGCTTGAGGCCCACTATCTCTCAAAGTATAGGGTCATTTGTTAATACAGACCAGTGTTTACATAAAATGTTGTGGATTTCCCTATAGTTTGAGTTGTATTTCGTAATAAATAGAGGGGGATTTGATTCTTTGAACTTATCTTGTGTTGCTTTATCCTTATTTTTCATAAAATATATTTCTCTTTATCTTCATCCCTGACTTTTTTGAGGTTCTTTTCAATCAGAGTTACTGGATAACCTTTCTAAATAAACCTATTGCCAATTACTTTGGCTTGCTCATCATATTCTTGGATAGTGAAGCAGTTTCTTCTAATCCTCCTAAATTGTCCGTATGGAATATTGTTTTTCCAACAGCAATAACTATTGCTTTCATAGTGCAGAAAACTGTTGCAATCAACACTCTTAAAGTAGGTTTTAGAAAAAAACCGCTCCACCAACCGACCTTCCTAATGAAAGGTCAAGAAATTCAATGCGATCTTTCTGAATATTATGGGAAAAAAATATCCCAAAATTATTATTGTTTAGATGCTTGATGAACCTCTCCACCTGTTCTAGAGAACCTCTAAATATAAACAGAAGATCATCAATGTAACGGCCATAGAACACCAGGTTCGCTGCATATTGGGAATCATATATATATATATATATATATATATATATATATATATATATATATATATATATATATATATATATATATATATATATATATTGTTGTTGTTTGAATGTTCCCATAAATAAATTAGCAAAACTTAGAGCGAACCTTGTACCCATGGCCATCCCCTTGATTTGTAAGTAGAACCTACTCTGGTAAAGAAAGTAATTATGTTTAAGAATACATGTAATAAGTTCAATAATAAATTCTCTTTGTATATCAGGCATATAAAAGTCTCTCTCTAAAAAGTGACGTACTGCAGAAATACCAAGGTCATGTCTGATGTTGGAGTATAAATCTCCAACATCACAAGTGACCCACCAACTCTCTTCGTCTATTGATACTTTCTCTAATTTAAGTAATAAATCAGATGAGTCCATAATGTAAGATGTTAATGATAGAACAAATTTCTGTAAAAAGAAATCAATTTATGCTGAAAAAGAGTCTGTAAGGCTCCCTATACCAGCAATAATCGGCCGACCTTGTGGTTTCATTGCATCTTTGTGGATGTTTGGGAGGTAGTAGTAAAAGGCTGTACAAGGATATCTTGGATAGCAATAGTCTCTTTCTTGTTTTGTCATAATGCCTTGCTTAAGACCAAATTCTAAAAGTTTAAATAATTGGTTCTGGTATACAGTGGTGGGATCAAATTGTAATATCTGATAATAATCAGTATCATTTAGAATCCTATTTGTTTCCATCAGATAATCCTTGATATCCTGCAACACTACCCATTCCCCCTTGTCTGTCTGTCTGATGACCAAGTTGGGGTCACCAGACAGACTAGCCAAGGCCTGACGTTCACCACGATTTAAATTGTATTTGTACCTTAGCTTTTTTCGATCCTTAGATAGTTTCTCCAAATCTTCCATAATCAGATTTGAAAAAATCTCTATATGGTTATTATTGGTAGCAGTTTTGGTGGGAATAAAAGATGATCTTGGTTTGAGATCAGAGTGAATACATTTATCATACAAATCCTCTAATAGGGTTTCAGGTTCATACACAAAGAACACCCCATTTACATGGGAATCCATTGTGTCTGTAGTAATGGGCCTTAGTTTCTTATCTTTGATCTTTTCGTCTGCAAAACATCTTTGCAATGAAAGTTTTCTTGTGTAACAATTAATGTCAACATATAATTCATATACATTGAATTTATTGGAGGGAGTAAATGATAGGCCTCTTCCCAGGACTCTTATGTCATCATCTGACAGTTCCGGAGATGACAAATTAAAAATACCCTTATTTAATTTTTGTAATTTGTTCTTTTTGCTGGAGAGTGATTTACCTCTTGATCCCCGTTTCCGAATGGCCTTTTGACTCTTTGTGGACCAGATGGCCCCGCTAGAGGTTGCCAAACAGGGGGTGCTATATTGTAATTGGTTCTCCCTAAAAAATGGGGTGAGGGAGTATTATCATTACCAGTATAGTCATTGTCATGGTTCCTCTGTAGTGGTTGGAACCTATTATTGTGTTCATATTGTGACCATCTTCTCTAATCTGTATCACCAGATCTAGGGGTATTAATAGTCTGTGATCTCTGGGGAAACCCCTGATCTACATTATGGGGTGTTTTTTTATATTGATTCATGTGATGGTTAGAGTGTGAGGTCCTATCCTGTTGTGATGTTTGGTTATGGTTAGGATGATGGTTTCTGTTCCTACCATTCTTATTGCTTACAGTCTGCCATTCATTTTGCATTTTTCCGTTTGTAGGTTTGAAGGGATTGTTAGTAGCCTGAGTAGAGTTTGATCTAAGTTTCCTATTAAACGTGTACACATGGCCACTAGTATAATCCTCGTTGTCCCTATCAAGTTTTTTGTTTTTGTTGGAAATAATTACTTGTTGATACTCATCTGCCCTTTCATAGGTATTTGCTCTAAGACTCTCAAAATTTGACTGTGATTTATGATTGTCAAGATCTTTTTGTAATCATCAATTTCTTGTCCCACTAGATCTACTAGGGACTGTCTGTGTTTGATCAAAATGTCAATGAGAGTCATATAGCAAGTATTCAAAGCCGTTTCCCATTCTTTGAGAACTGCCTCATTCTTAAAGGAGCCATTCTTAAAAATTCTCAAACCTCTAGGGATTTGATTTTTGTTCTTATATTTTTAAAGTGTATCAAAGTCCCACCAATGCCTATGTTCCGTTTTTAATAGATCTTCCAACTTGGAGAAGGCAGCTTGGAGGGACAAGGATGTATTGTTGACTTCTATGTGTGGTTGTTCCACTAAATTTCTTCTATTAATTCTCTCTATAGTAGAAAGCATTTTGTGCCTATAAAATGTTTATGGTACCAATATATAAGTGATGTAAACAGAAGGACTATGATAGGATTATACTGGATAAAAAAGTCCATACAACCAATAATGTCCATATGATAAGTAACTCCAAATGATAGCACAGGTCAGCTTTCTGTCATAGGAGGGTCAGTATCCTGATGTAAACGATGGATCTAGAAAAGAAGAACACAGAGGCGCCCAATGGCCTAATACCAAAAAGACCACAGTATCAAAAGAATAGCGAAAGGACTACTCACAAACGACTTGCACCTTAAGTTGCAAAAAAGCAGACTGGAACCTCTCAGTTGCCCAGCAAACTGGATGAATACACTTGGATATCCAGGATTCACTCCACGCCTTTAAAGTTCAACAGTGTTCCCAGAGGAGGAGATACAGAGTCCAAATAGCCTAGCACAGTTTGATACAATAGTATGTTTGAAGGATTAAACACACTTACGTATTTCAAAGCACCACCAGGTGCAATATCCACAGGCTGGAGCTCCTCAGCGGCCCAGCTGACTGATTACCAGGATTTCAGCAACCAAAGTTTCCAAATGAAGATTAGGGGTATAACAGATCACCCCAAAAATAGCACATAAGCAAGTGTATAAAATTTAAAAAATACTTTATTAAAAGCAATGCGTTTCTCAGCCTCTATGGGGCTGTTTCCTCAGGCTAATGAAATAAAAAATTAACATACACTTGCTATTTAAGACACATGATAAAAGCTGATAGGTGCAAAGTTAATTAACAACATGTGTATCCTATACAATTAACATGGTTACTATAGATACTCATATAAACACACGATGGTCTGAATAGTAATCCAATCTTGTAGAAACCATAAACTATAAACCCAATACAGTTTAACATATTATATAAAAAATGTCACACAATGAATATCCCCATATCTGCACAATACATTGCAAATTGATCTCACCTCAGTAACCTTACACATAAATATCTATTGATCATAACACAAGTGGTCAGATATAAGCATAAACTCCTATTTGTGCATATAGAGCCAACCCCTAACCCTCCCTCATATACCGTAACCCGATCGGTTTTTTTATACATATTCTACAATGCTATTGTGATGCATATATCATTAGTGTTCTTTTCCACTATCAGAGGTCAGTGTACTAGAATGTTCTACCGTATATGACCACGGAAGATTTTACCCAACTTAATCGTAAGTGGAACAGCTGTTGTTAAACTTACATCCGGGTATCCTGATAGCCGCCCACATTTGTTTGTCAAATGACGCTAACCAGTTGAATTATTGATAGCCCGTGTTTAGCAAACAAACGTTTAAATCACCAGCCGATTCACAAAGAGCCGTATTTAATATTTTTTATGTATGCATATTGAACATTACATTAGCGTAACCAAGACTACATGTACCCTAATTGTTTAATCTTATCTTGGGAGAATGTAAGTACAAAACATAACTTCTTAAAAAATGAGATAGAAAATCCTAATCCGCTTTGGATTATATAAATCCCCCAATAAACAGGATATGTACTAAGATTCTAAATACTAGCCTAAAAATATTATTATCATAGTAAGAACACATATAAAATATAAAAAAAGAAACCTATAGTTAGTGAAAAAGTGAACAATTTTTTTTAATTTGATCGCATTTGGAGGGAAAATGGTGGCATGAAATATATCAAATATATAAAGATTTATATATAGGCAAAAGGTAAAGTCTCTATAAAAAGAGTGTCCCAATAGCTGGAATGATTTTGGTCAAATGAATCCATTCCTCCGGAATCTGGACAACAGTCACCAAAATAAGCAGCACTCTCCTCACACCTTAGTGTCAAGTAATCTAGAACAAAATAAAGAAAAAAGAGAGGCACCTGTGTGTATCAGTAGATAACAGGGTATAAGTGCAGAAAGAACCCCTGATACAGGGTACTCACATTTCCTTGGAGCACTCAGACAGTGCTATTAGACGCAGACTGGGTGTTTATACAGCAACCCAGCTGGCTGATCTCCCAGATATAGGAACACAGGAACACAGCAATGTTGAAATCTCCAAAGCTTGATACTCCCAGTGGAAGTGATTGATATTCATTAGGCAGTACAAGGTTCCAATTTGATAAATAAAAACGGTTTAACATATCAATAATAATAAAAACAGGAACCAATAAGGTAGGGTATGCTAGCTGCCATCCTTACAATTTGCTATGCGTTTTTTAACGCTTCAAAACGCTGTTTCATCAGGCATATAATGATGGCTGCAGTTAAGTACACAAGCCTTACCAATCATGATACAAACACCTGGGAACCTCCCTCACAGAGGAGAGGTCCCAGTAACTTAACCCTTTACTTAGAGTGCATATTTATTTTACAATCAAGTTGTGACTAGAGTTTCTTGCTATGTGCAAATAAATAGCAACAAAACATGGTGTATAAATGAGTAAAAAATAATAATAATAATAATAATAATAGTAAAAATTAGCTTATTATAACCCCAAATATATTTTCATGTTTGCGCCAAAAAATGGCTGCAATTAGTCGCAATACTCAATATTAAGACATCTTTCATTGTGCACCTACCAATCTACTGTGAAGAGAGTAGTACATATTTACCACGGAACGAAATCCATGATCAAAATGTAATTAAACTTTGACGTTAAGGCAGGCGTGTTGACAGCCGACGTCACTGAGAAAAAAAAGGGTGCGTTTATAGAATAACACTGTACAGGATAATAGGGGTTGGATAATACATGTCTTGAATCAGCGTCTCATAGACAGTGGGTGTGTGTGTTGTTCAACTGTGATGTGTGAAAAGGGGAGAGGTATTTTGGCCAATCTCACAAAGGAAGGGGTGTGTCTAAAAAAGCTTATCGTGATATGTATACACATTGTGGCCAAATACAGTACGTGCTGATAATTTCTAAAGGGGATATTCTTAATGTCTACACAATAATGAATATATATATATGAGATAGTGTGTATGTATATATATATATATATATATATATATATATATATATATATATATATATATATATATATATATATATATATATAGTCTGTACATTCATTACCTTTGTCCCACTCATTGGCTAAGCTGCCTGGCTTTGAGTTTAAGTAGTAGATTGGTGCCGGAGTAGCAGTACAGTCACTCCCATGCATCGTCACATGGTCATGTATAAGTTACTTACAGATACCTATGTATGCAGATTGTCTGTGCCTTGCTTTACTTATAGTACAAATACTTTTACATCAGGGGTATCAAGCTTAATGCATCTGGGTGCCACTGGCAAATTGTTCTTCTCCCATATGGGCCACTTAAATAGAGTGCTCTGGAACTGGATATACTGGGAACCGGAAGTGACATTTACCCAAGTAAGGTGGGATTTGTATCCCACAATAGACATACAAATAGTAGTAGCACAAGGTGGGATTTGTATTCCACAATAAACATACACAGTCATCTACATACACATTTTTATATATTTTTTCCTCTCACAACTTTGGACATTTTTGGACACTTTTGTTGATTTAATATTGTTGATTAACCAATGTTTGGCCTATATCCATTATTTATAATAGTATCAGGATTGTATATTCGAAAGACAGACAGACACATTATAACTCATAGTATTACCGCCTCTTCTAGGGTACTACTGTGATATCGTTGTTTTTAGTGCTTTTAGGATTTTTAACATTTTCACATGTAGAAATTGTATACATGGATCCATGTTTTATTTTATTGTAACTGTGTACTTTTGATGTATTCATTTTAACTATTGTTCTTTTGATGTTTTTATATTTGCATCTATCATTGCTCTATTAAACATATCACACTTCAGTCACCTTAGCCTTCGTATATAGGTGCTCTGTACACCACCCATACAAAATGAATGAATGCACAGTACAGTGCACAGAAATAAATATTTTACTTCTGAGTCTGATATTGTCACACAAGAATGCAGAAGACTGGATTTTTTTTTTCTACAAGAAAAACCCCCACCACACACACCACACTGTCTTATGTAGTAGCACTAGTACTGGAGCACCTACAACAAATAAAACAGCTGTCACTGATTGTATTTGAGGCAATGACAAAGAGCAAACAAAGGCACACAACTACACTTTCCAAAAAGCTGAAATCAAAGTAATTACTAATGGATGAGCTTCCTCTAGTCTCCCAACTCCCTATGCTAGATTAAAACTGGATTGGACAATCCTGTATGGTATTTAATAGCTCACTGGCTGACCATAACATAAATCATTAGTAATACTCTGAAAGAATTAGAGAGGGGATGTTGGACTCATGAATGGACAGACCACTGTACATGACTGCAAACTAATGAGCTGTTTAGCCAAAATATATCAGCTCCTTCCTACTTTCTTCAGTTTCTTACCCCATTGTTTTGGAGCCAAACAAAAGTAAACAGCTATGTATTTGTTCATTCCATGTCCATTATGTTCCCTAATTTATTCAGATATTCTGGATTATGATGTATGCCCAAATCCGATCTGCTGCAGCTTGAGGCAGTGCTCCAAGACCAGTTCACAGAGGTAGAAAAGTGGATCTCAAAAAACAAACTCTTCCTAAACACTGACAAAACTGTCACAATGATCTTTGGAACGGGACCTAAATTACACAAACTACAAAACTCCCATCTACGCATCAAAACAAAATCAAATTGCACACTGACGGCAGTATACTCTTTCAAATACTTGGGTATGTTGTTAGCCCCCAATCTATCTTTTGGCCTCCACATAGAAAAACTTGCATCTAAACTCTATCCAAAACGAGGTGCCCTGTACAGAAACAAATCCTACCTCAGCCCTACAGTAAATGAAAAGATTGTACAGAAAATGCTGATGCCAATCATGGATTATGGGGATGTAGTATATGCACCTGCACCGCAAACGCACCTAAATAAACTTAATACACTGTATAACTCATTCTGCCGCTTTGTGCTACAATGTAACTACAGGACCCACCATTGTGACATGCTAAAAGAACTAAACTGGCTGTCGCTGGAATCCAGGCGCACTCTTTCCAGCCTTGTGTTTAAGAGCTTTTCTGGGAAGCTCCCACCCTACCTGAGCAGAATGCTCTCTCCAGCTGTTCCCACCTCCTATAACCTCCGATCCACTACCAGCACATTATTTAGCTTGCCTCCATACACAAAGAAAGCAGCTCGATCCTCCTTTTCCTACAGAGCACCACAATTATGGAATGACCTCCCGCACACTTTCAAACCTTCCCAAAGCCTAATATCCTTTAAGAGATCCCGCTCTTCATATCTCAAAACAGAATTCAGCTGTCATGGTTGATTATATATTTCCTACCTGTTCTATGTTAAATTTTGCATATATTATGTATTAATATTGTTTTTATATTTTATTGTACCCTATTGTATCAATGCAATGTTTTGTGGACCCAGGACATACTTGAAAATGAGAGAAATCTCAATGTATCCTTCCTGGTAAAATATTTTATAAATAAATAAATAAATTACAATAAGTCAGATGCATCTGTATTCATCATAGGCCAAATCCACATGACTATTACTTATCTGTATAATTTGCCATTGTTAGCTCATAATATTGATAAATGAGCACAAGAGGGTTACACAATATTGGACTGTGGTGGTGTTTTATCTCATATCTAATTGCTACATTGAGTTGTGGCGTGAATGTATGTGTAGGGCTTAAAAGATTTCTGTGTGCTGAACTGAAGGTTTGAACAGGCCCCCCCAAAAATCTCCATCTACTGTAATCAAATCCAAACCACTACTCCGCAGGGCTGAACAGGGTATGTCTGAAGCTGTCTCATAATTTATTTTACACCAGCTGGTCTCACTGAATCATCTTGCCAGATGTATGTAGGTGAAGTTTGCTCAAAAATCACAATACACTTATTTAACTGACAGAAAAGTAATATATACTAAACTAGAGGCAAAATAAAGTTGAAGCGAAAACATTTCAGTGTAATGTGTGTTTGTTGCAAAATTAGGTGCCAGATAACAAGTGGAGTGCTATTTAATGTTCCTGCTCAAACGTTAACTCCGCAAGAAGCGTTTTTGCGAGCGTCGGGTTACACTTGTGTTATTAGTTGAAAGTAAACTGTTTTCACTCGTGCGCTAACCCGATGAGCGTAAAAAAACGTACTTATAATATCGCATGTGAGATAACCTATTCCCCCATAGAAGTAAAAAAAACACCCTACTCGTGCTCAAACCCGATCGCTAACCCGACATGAATATTTCACATTACAATGTACCTCACATACCAGAATATGTTCTATTTATTCATGAATATATATATATATATATATATATATATATATATATATATATATATATATATATATAAAAATAATAGATAGATAGAACAACAAGAACAGGGAAAGCACTAGTGATCAGAATGCAAAAATAATAATGGTATATTATTAAATATACATATATAATAAAATATACATATAAAATGAAAAGCTTATAGTATCCAAGCAGCAATAAATGCTATTCAAATGTATTGTCCAGAATGTTAAATCCCAGAGTTAAAGACGCTCTTCTCACACCTAGCTGGATGTACACTTACTTAAGAAAACCTCAATCCTTATGAGGTAAGTTGTATGCATTGATCTGGCCCACCAGAGTATGGTTAGTGATGTCAGCAGAACTCCGCCTCCTTGAATCTGTATCCCAATGGTTTTTAGAAACTTTCTTTCAAAGATTCTCATGTCAGGGAAACGTATTCGCAGATAGGGAGACAGAAGTACAAGCAAAGACACCATCATAGCATAACACAATTTAATAAAGTGAAAGGGACATGAAACCCACATTTTTTCTTTCATGATTTAGAAAGAGAATGCCGTTTTTAACATCTTTCTATTTTACTTATATTATCTAATTTGTTTTATTCTCTTGATATTCTTTGCTGAAAAGCATATCTAGATATGCTCAGTAGCTGCTGATTGGTTGCTGCACATAGAAGCCTTGTGTAATTGGTTCACCATGTGCATTGCTTTTTCTTCAACTAAGGATATCTAAAAAAATAAGCAAAATAAATAATAGAAGTAAATTGTAATAATGTTTAAATTTCTATTGTCTATCTGAATCATGAAAGAAAGATTTTGGGTTTAGTGGCCCTTTAAAATCAGCTAAAAGAATAATGTGTCACACTCACAATATTAAAACTCAATGTTATGAGGTATATACAGGCAGTTTTTCACAAAATGAGTAGGAAATGCAGGCTCTATAATCAACACAGCCCCAATACTGGATCCGGCCAGTGGCTTTGGAAACTTTACGCATTTCGAAGGTATAAAAGTCCCTTCTTCATCAGAGGTTATTGTCCCTACACAGCATGCATTCTTTTAAACGCTGTGCTGAAGGTGTTGATGCATTGCGTACAAACGGGGGGCGGGGCCTTAATACACGCCAGAAAACAGATGCAATCACATTTCTTTTTAGATTAGGGTTTTTTTATTTTATTTTGGCAACAATGGAGCTGAATGCCCTGTTAAGCTGAATGCCCCATTTCGGGGCAATGGGTAATTTAGGATATTTTTAGGTAGCTTTTTATATTTTGGGGGAGTGGGGTGTGTGGGTTGTAATGTTAGGGGGTTATTCTATTTTTTAAGCAAAATATCTGTTTGCTTTAGGGTTTTTTATTTTTTGTAAATATTAGGTTTTTTATTTTTGTAATGTATTATTTTATTTTTTAAGTAATGGCAGTTTTTTTTTAGGGTAAACTTAGGTTTTAATTTAATTTTACAGGTACGTTTTTATTTATTTTAAGGTAGAATATTTTTTAGCTAATTAATGGGTATTTTAATTTGGATCAAGTTAGGGGGTGTTAAGTAAGGGGGTTTAGATGTTAATTAGTTTGCGTTGTTGGTGGATGGCGGTTTAGGGGTTAATAGTTTATTTAGTTAGTGTTGTGGGGGGGATGAGGGGATGGCGGTTTAGGGGTTAATAGATTATTTAGATAGTTTGTGATGTGGGGGGATGGCAGTTTAGGGGTTAATAGTTTTATTTAGGGTTGGTGATGTGGGGGGATGGCGGACTAGGAGTTATTAGGTTAGGGGCTTATGGTAGGGTGTTATTTATTTATTTTATTTTTTTGACATTTTCGTGAGGTTTTTTTTCCACTTATTTTTTTCTCTGTTGATTTCTATGAACACATGCAAGCGCACGTGAAAACGCTGCTAGCGATATTTGTGCTTCTTGGGCTACCGCTAGCGCAAAATAATGATTTTTTTCAACTTGTAATACGAGCGAGAAGCGCAAAAAGCAGAACGCTAGAGGTGTTTTCACTAGCACAACATTTTGATGTACCGCAGCACTTGTAACCTAGCCCTATAGTTTTTTTCTGCTTTTTGCACACAACAGATATAGCGCGCATATTACGAGTTTAAAGTAAACACATCTATAAATCATGTCGGGTTTAGTGATCTTGAATAAAAGAGGTCAAGTTAGCGCGCGAGTATGGGCGTTGGGTTTTTTATAGTTTGCGCACTCCATTGAAGTTTATGGAAGTATATGTTAACAATGTTGTGATATTCAAAGTTCAACTTTTTGTGTATGATGAGTTTTTGCTCACGTGCTATTTTTAACACGTGCAATTAGGTAAAGTTGAGCTAAAGGAAGAGATTCCTTTAGGCAGAAGCAGTACATGGGGATGACGACCATGTTGAATAGTGATTGCCTATTCCAAGTATACACCTATACAGTTTTTGAAGAAGTAGAAGGGCACTTTTACAGCTCCCCATAAAACACTGAGGGGTTTAAGACCCCGGTTAAGAAGAGGAGAATCGCTGTTATTAGTTAGGTGATTTCCATAATAATGGTAATTACCTACCAAATGTATTTACAGTATGGGGAAGTGGCCCCAAAGGAAATGGCAATCAATCTTTCTACGTGGTGCCTTTTATGGTGCTCTGGTCTTTAAAGTGGACCCTAGAACCTCAAACGAAACACTACAATGGAGAAAGGGACCCCTCTTTTGAAAGTCAAGTTATTTGCAGACTACTGAGTGAACAGTGACCACCTGTGAGAACCATAAGTAAAAGGAACAAAATCAGGGGGAGGTGTATCCCCAATGTTTTCCCCCACTATACATAAAAAACTTAAGACCCCTTATTTTAAAGCAGCAATCCTGCTCTTTCAAATGGGTCCTTTGCCTGCCCACTGATCAAAATACCCCATAATAATATATTGTAAAAGTAAGGTTTCATGATTAAAATAAGGGGTTTCATGTCATGAAGTGATCACAATAGTAAGAATAATAAGTTGGCATTAACCAGAAGGAAAAAATATAAATGGGAGAACTGGGTGAAATTTTTTTTTTATATTTTGTTAAAGTATACACTATCTGTTAGTTTGCACAATCTACCCCTTTGGTGCTGGGCTGCTGCTTACACTTACACAATAATAGCACTCACTTGCAGTTGACCAGGGCAAATCTAGAAGGCCAGAAATTTCACAATTTGGCAAAGGTGGAATCTTATGACAATGCCATGTTTAAAGTCACTCAGGTTAGTACGGCCAATTGTACTGGCAATGTTTGTCTATGGAGAGTTCATGGCACATAGCAAGTTCTAAGTATTTCTAAATAGAAATTCATATATATATATATATATATATATATATATATATATATATATATATATAAAATCATGTATGTATATAGTTATAGATATATATTGTACCAAAAAAAATAGCTATATATAGAAATATGTATTTATGAATACATAGAATATATTCTTCTATGTGAAGAACATTGGAATGTGAAATATTCATATTTTCATGTTGGGTTGGCGCACTTGAGAATATGCAATCTGGTTTGCTCAATTGACTTCTATGGGGGAAAAGGTTTTCGCATGCGTAATATTGTAAGTTTGGCTTTTTTTAATGCACGTTTGGTTAGCACGTGAGCGATAACTTTTTACTTTCAACTTGTAATACGAGTGCAATCCAACATATGCTGTTAACACTTGAGCTGGAGCGTTAAATAGGGCTGCACTTGTAATCTGGCCTATATATAGTATAGAGCAAAGATGATGTCTTTTGGCCAAACTATTTTATGTTTTTTAGTTTTATTTTATCATTTTTACTGTGCTGAATGAGTTTGGACAGAGTTAGGAACATGCATAAATTGTAAAAATGGGTTAAGCCACTGCCCTGGGGAATCAGAATCTTAAGTAGTTTTAAATGTATATAATATTTTTATGATGAGATATTTTATAGCTACTCATTTTCTGTATAAATTTCAATTATCAATGAAAAATATAGATATAAAAAATACTAAATGCTGGTGTCTTGGGAAGGTGAACTGATGCTTAATGTGGGACAATAAAGTTTGGGTTTTAAATATTTAGGAAATGATGACTCCCGTGCTGCTTTTTGCTATCTACGCCAGTGAAAATAATACAAATGACAGAGTCAGCTCTAGTCATTGTGGAAAATAAAGCACCATGCATACTTGCAATTGTACAAATACTAATAAGCAGGCAGCTTTATGCTGTTGGAATTTATTGCATTTTCTATGTACAGTATTATAGCCGCATGGTATATATGTTTATTTTTTTCACATAATGTTATAGTAATCCAAATCGCACACAAATCTCTTTGCAATCATTCTTAATTAATATTACATGATGCTTCTACACACACACACATATATATATATATATATATATATATATAATATATATATATATATATTTAGCTACTTAAATTAGACTCAGAAATGGTGTCTTCTGCAGTTAGATTTAGCAGCTAGATTTATAGTATACATTTTAAATGCAGTTCCTAAACAACCTCTGGTTTCACAATACATTATTTAAATGTATCCTTTGTTTAAAGGGACACAACCCGATTTTTTTCTTCCGTTATTCAGATAGAGCATGCAATTTTAAGCAACTTTCTAATTTACTCCTATTATCAAATTTTCTTCGCTCTCTTGCTACTTTTATTTGAAAAAGAAGGCATCTAAGCTTTTTTTTGGGTTCAGAACTCTAGATAGCACTTTTTTATTGGTGGATGAATTTATCCACCAATCAGCAAGAACAACCCAGTTTGTTCACCAAAAATGGGCCGGCATCTAAACTTACATTCTTGCATTTCAAATAAAGATACCAAGAGAATGAAGAACATTTGATAATAGGAGTAAATTAGAAAGTTGCTTAAAATTTCATGCTCTATCTGAATCCCAAAAGTGTCACTTTAAGCCATGTTAGAATTATTAGTCCAAATGAGGATGTAATTTTAACACTAACGATGATGTAATGTTATGTAATTAACTCCTGCAAAGTTTCCCAAGTGGAAACTAACGCTTATTCAAGCATTACAGGATTACAAGCATTACAGGATTACAGGATTACAAGCATTGCAGCATTACAAGCATTGCAGCATTACAAGCATTGCAAGCCTTACAGCATTACAAGCATTGCAGCATTACAAGCATTGCAGCATTATAAGCATTACAAGCCTTACAGCATTACAAGCCTTACAGCATTACAAGCATTGCAGCATTACAAGCATTGCAGCATTACAAGCATTACAAGCCTTACAGCATTACAAGCCTTACAGGATTACAAGCCTTACAGGATTACAAGCCTTACAGGATTACATGCATTGCAGCATTACATGCATTGCAGCATTACATGCATTGCAGCATTACAAGCATTGCAGCATTACATGCATTGCAGCATTACATGCATTGCAGCATTACAAGCATTGCAGCATTGCAAGCCTTACAGCAATGCAAGCATTGCAGCATTACAAGCATTACAAGCATTACAGCATTACAAGCATTACAGCATTACATGATTACATGCATTACAGGATTACAAGCATTACAGGATTACAGCATTACAGCATTACAAGGATTACAAGCATTACAGGATTACAAGCATTACAGGATTACACGCATTGCAAGCATTACAGGATAACAAGCATTACATGGATTGCAGCATTGCAGCATTACAAGCATTACAGCATTACAAGCATTACAGCATTACAAGCATTACATTATTACACCATTACAAGCATTACATTATTACACCATTACAAGCATTACATTATTACACCATTACATTATTACATTATTACATTATTACACCATTACAAGCATTACATTATTACACCATTACAAGCATTACAAGCATTACATTATTACACCATTACAAACATTACATTATTACACCATTACAAGCATTACAGCATTACATTATTACACCATTACAAGCATTACAAGCATTACACCATTACAAGCATTACATTATTACACCATTACAAGCATTACATTATTACACCATTACAAGTATTACATTATTACACCATTGCAAGCATTACATTATTACATCATTACATTATTACACCATTACATTATTACACCATTACAAGCATTACAAGCATTACACCATTACAAGCATTACATTATTACACCATTACAAGCATTACATTATTACACCATTACAAGCATTACAAGCATTACATTATTACAAGCATTACAAGCATTACATTATTACACCATTACAAGCATTACAAGCATTACATTATTACAAGCATTACAAGCATTACATTATTACACCATTACAAGCATTACATTATTACATTATTACACCATTACAAGCATTACATTATTACACCATTACAAGCATTACATTATTACACCATTACAAGCATTACATTATTACATTATTACACCATTACAAGCATTACAAGCATTACAAGCATTACATTATTACAAGCATTACAAGCATTACATTATTACAAGCATTACATTATTACACCATTACAAGCATTACATTATTACACCATTACAAGCATTACATTATTACACCATTACAAGCATTACATTATTACACCATTACAAGCATTACAGCATTACATTATTACACCATTACAAGCATTACACCATTACAAGCATTACAGCATTACATTATTACACCATTACAAGCATTACAAGCATTACACCATTACAAGCATTACAAGCATTACAAGCATTACATTATTACACCATTACAAGCATTACATTATTACACCATTACAAGCATTACAAGCATTACACCATTACAAGCATTACATTATTACACCATTACAAGCATTACATTATTACACCATTACAAGCATTACAAGCATTACATTATTACACCATTACAAGCATTACATTATTACACCATTACAAGCTTTACAAGCATTACATTATTACAAGCATTACATTATTACACCATTACAAGCATTACAAGCCTTACAGCATTACAAGCATTGCAGCATTACAAGCATTGCAGCATTACAAGCATTGCAGCATTACAAGCATTACAGCATTACAAGCATTGCAGCATTACAAGCATTGCAGCATTACAAGCATTACAGCATTACAAGCATTGCAGCATTACAAGCATTGCAGCATTACAAGCATTACAAGCCTTACAGCATTACAAGCCTTACAGCATTACAAGCCTTACAGCATTACAAGCATTACAGGATTACAAGCATTACAGGATTACATGCATTGCAGCATTACAAGCATTGCAGCATTACATGCATTGCAGCATTACATGCATTGCAGCATTACAAGCATTACAGCATTACAAGCCTTACAGCATTACAAGCATTACAGGATTACAAGCATTACAGGATTACAGCATTACATGCATTACAGCATTACAAGGATTACAAGCATTACAGGATTACAAGCATTACAGGATTACACGCATTAAAGGATAACAAGCATTACATGGATTGCAGCATTACAAGCATTACAAGCATTACAGGATTACAAGCATTACAAGCATTACATTATTACACGATTACAAGCATTACAACATTACAAGCATTACATTATTACACCATTACAAGCATTACATTATTACACCATTACAAGCATTACATTATTACACGCATTACATTATTACACCATTACAAGCATTACACCATTACAAGCATTACAAGCATTAAATTATTACACCATTACAAGCATTGCAGCATTACAAGCATTACAGCATTACAACATTACAAGCATTACAGCATTACATTATTACATCATTACAAGCATTACATTACAGGGAGTGCAGAATTATTAGGCACGTTGTATTTTTGAGGATTAATTTTATTATTGAACAACAACCATGTTCTCAATGATCGCAAAAAACTCATTAATATCAAAGCTGAATAGTTTTGGAAGTAGTTTTTAGTTTGCTTTTAGTTATAGCTATTTTAGGGGGATATCTGTGTGTGCAGGTGACTATTACTGTGCATAATTATTAGGCAACTTAACAAAAAACAAATATATACCCATTTCAATTATTTATTTTTACCAGTGAAACCAATATAACATCTCAACATTCACAAATATACATTTCTGACATTCAAAAACAAAACAAAAACAAATCAGTGACCAATATAGCCACCTTTCTTGCAAGGACACTCAAAAGCCTGCCATCCATGGATTCTGTCAGTGTTTTGATCTGTTCACCATCAACATTGCGTGCAGCAGCAATCACAGCCTCCCAGACACTGTTCAGAGAGGTGTACTGTTTTCCCTCCTTGTAAATCTCACATTTGATGATGGACCACAGGTTCTCAATGGGGTTCAGATCAGGTGAACAAGGAGGCCATGTCATTAGATTTTCTTCTTTTATACCCTTTCTTGCCAGCCACGCTGTGGAGTACTTGGACGCGTGTGATGGAGCATTGTCCTGCATGAAAATCATGTTTTTCTTGAAGGATGCAGACTCCTTCCTGTACCACTGCTTGAAGAAGGTGTCTTCCAGAAACTGGCAGTAGGACTGGGAGTTGAGCTTGACTCCATCCTCAACCCGAAAAGGCCCCACAAGCTCATCTTTGATGATACCAGCCCAAACCAGTACTCCACCTCCACCTTGCTGGCATCTGAGTCGGACTGGAGCTCTCTGCCCTTTACCAATCCAGCCACGGGCCCATCCATCTGGCCCATCAAGACTCACTCTCATTTCATCAGTCTATAAAACCTTAGAAAAATCAGTCTTGAGATATTTCTTGGCCCAGTCTTGACGTTTCAGCTTGTGTGTCTTGTTCAGTGGTGGTCGTCTTTCAGCCTTTCTTACCTTGGCCATGTCTCTGAGTATTGCACACCTTGTGCTTTTGGGCACTCCAGTGATGTTGCAGCTCTGAAATATGGCCAAACTGGTTGCAAGTGGCATCTTGGCAGCTGCACGCTTGAATTTTCTCAGTTCATGGGCAGTTATTTTGCGCCTTGGTTTTTCCACACGCTTCTTGCAACCCTGTTGACTATTTTGAATTAAACGCTTGATTGTTCGATGATCACGCTTCAGAAGCTTTGCAATTTTAAGAGTGCTGCATCCCTCTGCAAGATATCTCACTATTTTTGACTTTTCTGAGCCTGTCAAGTCCTTCTTTTGACCCATTTTGCCAAAGGAAAGGAAGTTGCCTAATAATTATGCACACCTGATATAGGGTGTTGATGTCATTAGACCACACCCCTTCTCATTACAGAGATGCACATCACCTAATATGCTTAATTGGTAGTAGGCTTTCGAGCCTATACAGCTTGGAGTAAGACAACATGCATAAAGAGGATGATGTGGTCAAAATACTCATTTGCCTAATAATTCTGCACTCCCTGTATTACACCATTACAAGCATTACATTATTACACCATTACAAGCATTACAAGCATTACATTATTACACCATTACAAGCATTACAAGCATTACAAGCGTTACATTATTACACCATTACAAGCATTACAAGCATTACATTATTACACCATTACAAGCATTACATTATTACACCATTACAAGCATTACATTATTACACCATTACATTATTACACCATTACAAGCATTACATTATTACATCATTACAAGCATTACATTATTACACCATTACAAGCATTACACCATTACAAGCATTACAAGCATTACATTATTACACCATTACAAGCATTACAAGCATTACATTATTACACCATTACAAGCATTACATTATTACACAATTACAAGCATTACAAGCATTATAAGCGTTACATTATTACACCATTACAAGCATTACATTATTACACCATTACAAGCATTACAAGCATTACATTATTACACCATTACAAGCATTACATTATTACATTATTACACCATTACAAGCATTACAGCATTACATTATTACACCATTACAAGCATTACATTATTACACCATTACAAGCATTACAAGCATTACAAGCATTATAAGCGTTACATTATTACACCATTACAAGCATTACATTATTACACCATTACAAGCATTACAAGCATTACATTATTACACCATTACAAGCATTACATTATTACATTATTACACCATTACAAGCATTACAGCATTACATTATTACACCATTACAAGCATTACATTATTACACCATTACAAGCATTACAAGCATTACACCATTACAAGCATTACAAGCATTACATTATTACACCATTACAAGCATTACATTATTACACCATTACAAGCATTACAAGCATTACAAGCATTATAAGCGTTACATTATTACACCATTACAAGCATTACATTATTACACCATTACAAGCATTACAAGCATTACATTATTACACCATTACAAGCATTACAAGCATTACATTATTACACCATTACAAGCATTACATTATTACACCATTACAAGCTGTACAGCATTACATTATTACACCATTACAAGCATTACATTATTACACCATTACAAGCATTACAGCATTACATTATTACACCATTACAAGCATTACATTATTACACCATTACAAGCATTACATTATTACACCATTACAAGCATTACATTATTACACCATTACAAGCATTACAAGCATTACATTATTACACCATTACAAGCATTACATTATTACACCATTACAAGCATTACAAGCCTTACAGCATTACAAGCATTACAGCATTACAAGCATTGCAGCATTACAAGCATTGCAGCATTACAAGCATTACAAGCCTTACAGCATTACAAGCCTTACAGCATTACAAGCATTGCAGCATTACAAGCATTACAGGATTACATGCATTGCAGCATTACATGCATTGCAGCATTACAAGCATTGCAGCATTACATGCATTGCAGCATTACAAGCATTGCAGCATTGCAAGCCTTACAGCATTACAAGCATTACAGCATTACAAGCATTACAGCATTACATGCATTACAGGATTACATGCATTACATGCATTACAGCATTACAAGCATTACAGGATTACAAGCATTACAGGATTACACGCATTGCAAGCATTACAGGATAACAAGCATTACATGGATTGCAGCATTGCAGCATTACAGGATTACAAGCATTACAAGCATTGCAAGCATTACAGCATTACAGCATTACAGCATTACAAGCATTACAGCATTACACCATTACAAGCATTACATTATTACACCATTACATTATTACAAGCATTACAAGCATTACATTATTACACCATTACAAGCATTACAAGCATTACATTATTACACCATTACAAGCATTACATTATTACATTATTACACCATTACAAGCTGTACATTATTACACCATTACAAGCATTACAGCATTACATTATTACACCATTACAGCATTACATTATTACACCATTACAAGCATTACACCATTACAAGCATTACAAGCATTACATTATTACACCATTACAAGCATTACATTATTACACCATTACAAGCATTACATTATTACACCATTACAAGCATTACATTATTACACCATTACAAGCATTACATTATTACACCATTACAAGCATTACATTATTACACCATTACAAGCATTACAAGCCTTACAGCATTACAAGCATTGCAGCATTACAAGCATTACAGCATTACAAGCATTGCAGCATTACAAGCATTGCAGCATTACAAGCCTTACAGCATTACAAGCATTGCAGCATTACAAGCATTACAGGATTACAAGCATTACAGGATTACATGCATTGCAGCATTACATGCATTGCAGCATTACAAGCATTGCAGCATTACATGCATTGCAGCATTACAAGCATTGCAGCATTGCAAGCCTTACAGCATTACAAGCATTACAAGCATTACAGCATTACAAGCATTACAGGATTACAAGCATTACAGGATTACAGCATTACAAGCATTACAGGATTACACGCATTGCAAGCATTACAGGATAACAAGCATTACATGGATTGCAGCATTGCAGCATTACAAGCATTACAGGATTACAAGCATTACAAGCATTGCAGCATTACAAGCATTACAGCATTACAAGCATTACAGCATTACAGCATTACAAGCATTACAGCATTACAAGCATTACATTATTACTCCATTACAAGCATTACATTATTACACCATTACAAGCATTACATTATTACAAGCATTACAAGCATTACATTATTACACCATTACAAGCATTACATTATTACATTATTACACCATTACAAGCTGTACAGCATTACATTATTACACCATTACAAGCATTACATTATTACACCATTACAAGCATTACAGCATTACATTATTACACCATTACAGCATTACATTATTACACCATTACAAGCATTACATTATTACACCATTACAAGCATTACATTATTACACCATTACAAGCATTACAAGCATTACATTATTACACCATTACAAGCATTACATTATTACACCATTACAAGCATTACAAGCATTACAAGCATTACAAGCCTTACAGCATTACAAGCATTGCAGCATTAGAAGCATTGCAGCATTACAAGCATTGCAGCATTACAAGCATTGCAGCATTACAAGCATTACAAGCCTTACAGCATTACAAGCCTTACAGCATTACAAGCATTGCAGCATTACAAGCATTGCAGCATTACAAGCATTACAGGATTACAAGCATTACAGGATTACATGCATTGCAGCATTACAAGCATTGCAGCATTACAAGCATTGCAGCATTACATGCATTGCAGCATTACAAGCATTGCAGCATTGCAAGCCTTACAGCATTACAAGCATTGCAGCATTACAAGCATTACAAGCATTACAGCATTACAAGCATTACAGCATTACAGGATTACAAGCATTACAGGATTACAAGCATTACAGGATTACACGCATTGCAAGCATTACAGGATAACAAGCATTACATGGATTGCAGCATTGCAGCATTACAAGCATTACAAGCATTGCAGCATTACAAGCATTACAGCATTACAAGCATTACAAGCATTACATTATTACACCATTACAAGCATTACATTATTACACCATTACAAGCATCACAGCATTACATTATTACACCATTACAAGCATTACATTATTACATTATTACACCATTACAAGCATTACAGCATTACATTATTACACCATTACAAGCATTACATTATTACACCATTACAAGCATTACAGCATTACATTATTACACCATTACAAGCATTACAAGCATTACACCATTACAAGCATTACAAGCATTACATTATTACACCATTACAAGCATTAGATTATTACACCATTACAAGCATTACAAGCATTACATTATTACACCATTACAAGCATTACATTATTACACCATTACAAGCATTACAAGCATTACATTATTACACCATTACATTATTACACCATTACAAGCATTACATTATTACACCATTACAAGCATTACAGCATTACAAGCATTACACGCATTACATTATTACACCATTACAAGCATTGCAGCATTACAAGCATTACAGCACTGCAAGCATTACAAGCATTACAGCATTACAAGCATTACATTATTACACCATTACATTATTACACCACTACAAGCATTACAAGCATTACAAGCATTATAAGCATTACATTATTACACCATTACAAGCATTACAAGCATTACAAGCATTATAAGCGTTACATTATTACACCATTACAAGCATTACATTATTACACTATTACAAGCATTACAAGCATTATAAGCGTTACATTATTACACCATTACAAGCATTACAAGCTACTTGAACTCTTGATAAAGGATTGGTAGCTGTGGTCCAACTCTTGCAATCGACACAGAAGGCAGAATTCCCAGTGTTTAAACCCTTATTGGCTAACAAATACCTCATTGTCTATTGAGCTTATCTAATATGATTATAGCACCTCAGGGGCTACCTTTTATTACGGGTTCTGGTTGAATTAATCACAATATTGTACTTTTTGTTTTGTCTTTTCTCCTTTTATTTGCATGCTGAACAGCTGAAAACACTGCAACAATGTATACCTTACAACAAGAATCACCAAAGCTACCAAGATCCACACTAAAAGGGAAACAGATATTGCGGCTGACAACTACAGTGCCTTATGAGGATCTCCTCTAACATGTTACCCTTACCTCATTCTGATTGAAGTTAAATCTTGTAAGTACGCATTTTACAATAAAAAGAATACTCCTTGATGAACTTCAAGTTTTATCCACATCTATATATACATAGCAAATCAAACTACAAGAGACAATTTGGGACCTTTGTGTGTTTAAGGTTTACAGACTTCTTTGTATTTATTGACCTATATATAAAAATTAGTTGTTGACAATTAACCCAAAATGCTACTAGTCCCAGGAAAAAGCTTACTAGTACACTATAAATGTTGGAGAAACTATTTGCTAATCTTTAATACACATTTATACCTGTTTTTTTTGGGTATAATAAAATAAATGTCGTTATCAAGACTCCTTATAGATAAAAATAGAAGGAGCATATAGTTGCATTTATTAATTTATTTAGGTACTTTTACAAATTTGCTTTGAAGTGAAGCGCTCAACTCTTCCCACTTGCCAATCTAATAATAATACTTTCTTCCTAAGTAGTAAAATAATACAGGATTATACAATTGATGGGTTTAGATGGCGCTAATGTAAGCTGTGGGTTACTCAGATAAAATAAAATTCTGTGTGTAATTTTATATGTAAAAATATATAAGACACAGTTCCACCTTTATTCTATCCCTTTAAAATAATTTAAATTATTGGCCTAGTAGAATAATATATACGTTGCAAAAAGAAAATAATTTATTATTAAACTGGTTTCACAAAAATGTTAAAATTACTATAACAACCATTCACTCTATAAAGCCCTAAACTTCCATTCACCATTCAATGTCAAATACACAATTTTCTCCTATAAATATTCTATCAGATATCCTAAACACATAAAAACAACTGTAAAAGGTTCTATAAAAATGATAGTGTAAATATCAATGTAAATATAATATTGATGTAAATTTAATACTTTGCTCCTTGTCAAACATGAAACCTCAATATATGAAACCTTGACAAAAAACTCCTGTACTTTAATTGAGTGGTCAGAGCTGTCTTTATGCAGAATAGCAATGGTATATTGCTCAGTCTTTGGAAGTATTCACCTAAATCTCTGCTGTGCTGCAGTACAACTATTCACAGCTATTAGCAGTATTGAGGTCATCTGCAATTCAGTTCTCTTATCACTACCCCTCCACTGTCACAGGCACTTCATAGGGGAGTATACGCCTTCGGTCATGAACAAAACCAATCCAATGGCAAAAGTTTATACAGGCTTGACGTCCCAAGCTTCACAAAATGGTAATCCTTGCAGGGAACTATGTGCTTTTACACAATCACGCTCTCACCTGCTCTCCTTAGGTATGTGCTGTCCGGTTGCTCCGACTTGGAGGCGCTGCTCTTAACGCTCTCCCAAAAGCCGAATACCTTCTTCACTTGCGCAAGTCTTGAATAGGTTCAGCGTTCAGGAACACAATATGATCTCTGCACTTCAGTACTAGGTACGCAGAGTCCATGTGTATCAGGTCAAACCGGCTGCTTGTTATTAACGAAAAGTATACAGTCTCCTTCACCTTCTACGCGTTTCACCCCTAAGGTTTGGGGCTTTTTCAAGATGCTGTATACTGTTATTGTATCCTTTAAATTCCCCATGGTCCTTATCGATTCGCCAATTTCAGAATTACTTCCTCTCTCACTCTGGAAGTGTTTAAAAGGTGGGATCCTCATGTTTATTCATATACAGGTAAGTATATGGCCTGTTATTAGTCCAAAGCTACTTGGCCATATTAAGTTCAGAGTTAAAAGGAGCTTTGCCATTAGAACACGTTATTTTACACCATGGTTTTTGGAGCTTAAACGTTCATATGCTAAACTATTTTAAAACATGTCACACTCTACAAACCTAAAATCTAACACATTTGAATCTGCTTAAAACTAAATCCCTAAAAATTTATATGGTTACCTAAAAATCTGATTGAATATAATTTAAATATACTTTTTTAAAAGGTGTGATAAAATCTTGTGAAAAATTCCAGGGGATTCGAACCTGTGATCACCTGGTCAAAGGGCTCAGTTGTTACCTCTAAGCCACTAGGGCTAATTTCTTGTCTGCATGGGGAAATATAAATTTCTTGTCTGCATGGAAAAACTTAAATTATTAAAATAACCTGAACTTATAAACTTACAGGAAGGGGTTCTGATGTCCATCTTCACAATCTAACAGTTTTTGTGTGTTATATGGCTTCTCATTACAAGTTAGATATTCTCATACGTGTACATTAAAAATAATTGATTAATTTATTTGGAGTGGGTGGGATGGGGGTTTGAACCCAGAGTACCCTTGACTGAGGAGCTGTGGCAACACCACTAAGCCATAAAGGCCTGTGGGAGTCAATAAGCCCCCTCTTCTATAGAACTTTTCTTCTGTTAAAACGTACTCAACGTTATTAAGGGAATCTATATAACCTATCAAATTCACCTGTAGCTCGAAGGTTATCAGTTCTTATATATTGAGTAGAATAATAAATAACATGCTAATTATGAATTAAAGGTATTAATACAAACTCTACAGATTTGGGCTCCCAGGACAACCTTTTTCCATAAGTCTCTTTAGGTTAGGAAGGGGCTGATGTCCAGCTCAGAGTTTAACCCATTTGGGTACAAGGTATTAAAGTCATAAATAATTTCAGCTTCCTTTCTAAGGAGTAGATTTTCATAATTATCCCCCCTCCAATTACCTTTCACTCTGCACAACTCCCAAAATTTTAGGTCGTTTGTGTTGTTTTTATGAATGTCCCTAAAATGCTGGTACAGGTGTGTTTCTAGGTTGCCTTTTTCAATATGACAGAGATGCTCACGTATTCTATCTCTGAGCATTCTAGATGTCTCCCCTATATAGATTAGACCACAAGAGCACTGTAGCATATACCCAACCTCTTTACTGCTACACCTTATAGTGTCTCTGATCTTATAATCGACGTTTAATCCAGGGACACTTATAATTTTTCTTTTTGGTGCTATATTTGCAAGCTTTGCATGTAATACAGGGATAGAAGCCACTCACTTCCTTGCCCCATAAATCTTTATCTTTAATTTTCGAATGTATTCTCCCTCTCTTGTATTCGCTAGGCGCTAACATTGATTTTAAATTTCTTGCCCTTTTAAATACCATTTTGGGATAAGGTGGTAGTTTATCCCCTACTACAGGGTCATTCTTAATTATGTGCCAATGTCTTCTTAGAACTTTTCTTATCTTATTATGGTCGTCACTATAATTGGTCACAAAGGGTATGTCGAAATCATCTTTACTTTGAGTGTCTTTTGTTTTGTATGTCAACAGTGAATCTCTGTTAGTTTCCCTTGCTCTTATGATTGCATTTTTTACAACCTCCTTTTTATATCCTCTTTCCTCGAATTTCCCTTCTAATTGTTTTATCTGTTTCTCAAAGTCACCAATCTCCGTACAATTTTTTCTGATTCTAAGACACTGTCCTACCGGTATATTGTTCTTCCATTTTGAAAAGTGACAGCTAGAGGTATGAATGTAATTATTAGAGTCTGTTGGTTTGAAATGGGTCCTTGTGACCAATTGATCGTTTTCCACTCTAATATCCAGATCCAGAAAGGTTATGGTTTCTTTGCTTATCTGGTAAGTGAAAGTCAAACCCCTATCGTTATTATTCATGGTATCAAACATATTTATTAGATCTCCTTCACTCCCTTTCCAAATGATGATAATATCATCAATGTACCTTTTAAACAGCACGAGATTCACACCGAGCTTGGCAAACTGAAGGAACCTAGTCTCCCAGTCACCCATAAAAAGGTTGGCATAGCTCGGTGCGAATCTCGTGCCCATTGCTATTCCTTCTACTTGTAGATAATAGTTACTATTAAAAGAGAAATAGTTATGTTCTAAGATGAAATGTATTGCTTCTAATAGAAACTCTCTCTGTTCATTTCGTATACCCTCATCTTATATATAGATAACATGGAGGTCATGGTGATCGCTGGCACAGTGCATCCCTACTCCCCACTACCTCTCTTGTGCAGAGGGTCTGGCCTCATGCAAAACTTTTTTGCCTTCCAGGAAGCTCACTTCCCACCAATGTACAATGCAAGCTGGGAATTAGCATCCAGAATTACAGAATCACAATACTGAAAGTGAAATAGTGAACTATAAATTCCAGAATACTATCTAACTCCCAGAATACTGTGCTTCTTCCTCTAAAAAGGGTGGAGAGAAAAATCCAGGTGGGGCCAATCCCCCCTTTGACCCCCTTATGGGTGTCCATGCTCTATAGCATGACACAGAATGTTGCCTACTGTGATAATTTTTTCCATATGGAAGTTTACACAGTTTCAGGTTTTCTTTACATTTTCATTTAATTTTAGGTGTCTATCCAGGGTTATATTGGAAAGCTCCTCTATTATGTCTAACTGTATCACTCTCAGCAGCTGTTTCAATAAATGTTCTCATTCCACATTCTGTGGTGCCTTTGCCTGCAGCTGCAATTGTGGACACTGCATATGGTAGGGTAAGCATATGCATTTGGATCATTCGTGATGATCCGGATGCAGAATAAGGTGGCTGCTTGCAGCATTCATCTGTTTTTCTGAGCCAGACCTGGATTTGCACTTTCACAAAAAAGGGCCAAATGACGTGAACCCCGCCTTCTTCCACATTCGGATCATCACAAATAATCAGAATGCACATGCTAGTAGGCAGTAATCTACCTATACAGACAATGCAAGGTTAACTCAATTTCGAATATCCATGACTAGAAATGTGCATTCGGCAGTTTTGTGCGGTCAAGAATGAGGACGTTGGCAGTCGCCAGCGACATTCTGCTCTTTTCAGAGATGGATTTCTACTTGTGAAAGTGCATCCAAATCTTAGTGTGTTGCACTTTCACAAGAAGAAATCCGGCTCAGAAAACCGGTTGTAGCTGCCTCTTCCCCAGATTTCATAGCCATAGCTGAAATTTTCTATACAAAATAATATAGGTTTTTCTTGTTATGAGCTCTTTGTTAAGTCTTGAAAATCATCTGTTACATAGAAATGTTACGAATAAAGTCTAAATTAATTTCAATAAAATTATGTATCTTCCAAATGAATTTTTATGTAAGTATCAACTTTCAATGGTTTATAATAAAAAAAAGACATTTTTTTTTTAAACTCAAAGGATGATTTTTAAATGTGGGCATGTTTGTAATTCCAAATGTCATTAAACATAAAGTCTGTGCTACTGGTGAAGAATTAAATATTCATTTACTCATGACTTGCGGATCTCAGTTTATTTTGCATTTGATTACTTGTATTTATGTAGAGAAGAAAGTAAAACATTGATTACATATCATAAAATCATGCAATAATTTAAACCAGGGCCCAGCAACCTTAGGCCCTCAGATGTTTTGGAACTATATTTCCCATGATGCTCAGGCAGCCTAAAGAGTGTCTTAGCATCATGGGAAATGTAGTTCCAAAACATCTGGGGGGGGGGGGGGGCAAAGGTTGCTGAGCCATGATTTAAACAATCCAGCTTATCACAATATTGTAAGGAAAAAACAATTCAGCTGTTGGTTATAAATAGACAATGGGAGTCTTTTAAAAATCTTAATTAGCCGTGTTAACCTCTGACGATCTTAAAGGACCAGTAAACACAGTAGATTTGCATAATCATCAAATGCAAGATAACAAGACAATACAATAGCATTTACTATGCATATTTCCACTCCCCCTGTACCATGTGATAGCAATCAGCCAATCACAAATGCATATACGTATAGTCTGAGTTCTTGCACATGCTCAGTAGGAGCTGGTGACTCAAAAGAGTGTAAATATAAAAGACTGTGCACATTTTTTTTAAATGGAAGTAAAATGTAAAGTTGTTTAAAATTACATGCTCTATCTGAATCATGACAATTTAATAAAACCTGAGTGTCCCTTTAATAAATATGTGTATGATACTGTTTTTTGATTAATGAGTTAAACCTCTTTGTTCTCATATTTATATTATACCAATTTTGATTTCCTCCTCATTAGATAATAACATTTTACATATCTAAAATCATTATTCATTCATAAACTTTTTGTTTTATGGAGAAAAATATCAACACATTATTATTGCACATATTCATTAGTTTTATATTTTTGTGTCATTTTCTATATTTATGTTATTAAACATTGTTAGAACATTTTATTATGTATTAATGTGACTTTAGTTGCTTTTTTTGTTGTTATTTATAAGGGCAATAGTACTGTTCAATTCGAAAAAAAAATTTCTTTCATTGCAATAGTGGCTACAGAATCACGTCTTTATTTGATGTACCTTGTTAATCACTAATAATTTCTCTCTCTCATATGTCTTTGGATAAGAATTAGGCAGTTAGGAGCTGACAGGGCACAAAGTGGTTACATAGTGTGCAACTTTAGTGGTGTGTGTGTGTGGGGGGGGGAGTAAAAATTATACTTTATGATGGTTTGTAGGTATTTAAAACTGTCATTTGTGTTAGTAGAAGCTAGATTTAGCTGTTTCTGCTGTTTCAGGGTAGTCTAGTGATACACCCCTAGGAAAGTCTCTTTAAAGGGACATTATACACTAGATTTTTCTTTGCATAAATGTTTTGTAGATGACCCATTTATATAGCCCATACAGTTTTTTTTTTAAATGTATAGTTTTGCTTAATTTTAAATAACATTGCTCTGATTTTCAGATTTCTAACCAAGCCCCAAAGTTTTAGGAGAATACGGATGTATACCTACTCCAGCTTGCTCCTGTTTGTATAAAGGGTCTTTTCATATGCAGAGGAAGGGGGAGGGGGAGTGTCTGCTATTTAACAGAGCTAAACTGGGAGCTTCTAAGTAAGTTTTTAAATGGTTTTATACTGAATTTTTATATGAGTAGCTGTGCATATTATTCTTTATAGTAGTGTCTATTACATGCGGTTATATGAAAATTGTTTTTTTACTGTCCCTTTAATGTTTTTATCTGGTCTCTTCTACTTTGGCAGGTTAGACACAGATATAAATGAGTTTGTGATAATCTGAGCAACCACCGTATAACAAGATGCATGGTCAGATAAACTACAGCATTTTAAAAGGGACATTGAAATAAAAGTTAAACTTTCATGATTTAGAAGGAGCATATGTTAAAATTTGTTATTAAACCGACCCATTTCTCTTATTTCTTTCATGTAATTGGCAAGAGTCCATGAGCTAGTGACGTATGGGATATACATTCCTACCAGGAGGGGAAAAGTTTCCCAAACCTCAAAATGCCTATAAATACACCCCCACCACACCCACAATTCAGTTTTACAAACTTTGCCTCCTATGGAGGTGATGAAGTAAGTTTGTGCTTGATTTCTACGTTGATATGCACTTCTCAGCTTTTTTGAAGCCCGGTTCCTCTCAGAGTGCAGTGAATGACAGAGAGATGTGAAGGGAGTATCATCTATTGAATGCAATGGTCATCCTAATTGGGATCTATTTAATAGGTTCTCTGTTATCGGTTGTATAGATTCATCTCCTACCTCCCTTTTCAGATCGACGATATACTCTTATAATACCATTACCTCTGCTGATTCTCGTTTCAGTACTGGTTTGGCTATCTACTTTATGTAGATGAGTGTCTTTGGTAAGTATGTTTCCATTTTTTTAAAGATACTCTCAGCTATGGTTTGGCACTTTATATGTAAAGTTCTAAATATATGTTTGTACTTATATTTGCCATGATTCAGGTTTATCAGTATATTTCCTTTTTGCAGATTGTCAGTGTCATTTTTTGGAAATGTGTATATATATATATATATATATATATATATATATATATATATATATATATATATATATATATATATATATTCTTACCTGAAATTTTCAAATTGACTTTCTTTTCTAAATTGCGGGCTGTTAGGCTCGCGGGAGCGCAAAATGCTATAATTTATTGCGTCATTCTTGGCGCGAGTCTTTTTTGGCGCGAGAATTACGTTTGTAGATGTAATTTTGTCATGTTAGTTGGCGCCAAGAGTTTTCACGTGGTTGCGTCATCTATGACGCTCGTGTTTGTTGCAGACATTTTTGTCTCCAAAAAATATTTTGTCAGTTGTGGGCGTCATACTTGGCGCCAAACTTTTGACATTATTTAAGACTTTATTTCTTTTTGCTTCTGGTTTCCAGTGGCTTATTTTGTTTGCATTTCTTTCCCATTCCTGAAACTGTCATACAAGGAAATTGATAATTTTGCTTTATATGTTATTTTTTCTCTTACATATTGCAAGATGTCTCAATCTGACCCTGTCTCAGAATCTACTACTGGAATCCTGCTGCCTGATGTCGGTTCTACCAAAGCTAAGTGCATTTGTTGTAAACTTGTGGTAACTGTTCCTCCGGCTGTAGTTTGTGATAGTTGTCATGACAAACTTTTACATGCAGACAATATTTCCATTAGTAGTAATCCATTACCTGTTGCTGTTCCTTCAACATCTAATGCTCAGGATATTCCTGTTAATGTGAGAGAATTTGTTTCTAATTCCATTCAGAAGGCTTTGTCTGTCACACCGCCTTCTAATAAATGTACAAGGTCTTTTAAAACTTCTCATAAGATTGATGAATTTTTAAATGACCGACAACATTCTATCTATCTCTGATGAGGATCTATCTGGTTCAAAAGATTCTGCCTCAGATATTGACACTGACAAATCTTCATACTTATTTAAAATGGAGTATATTCGTTCCTTATTAAAAGAGGTGTTGATTGCATTAGATATGGAGGAGACTAGTCCTCTTGATATTAAAACTAGTAAACGTTTAAATTCGGTTTTTAAACCTCATGTAGTTATTCCTGAGGTTTTTCCAGTTCCTGATGCTATTTCAGATATGATTTCTAGGGAATGGAATAGACTGGGTACTTCTTTTACTCCTTCTTCAAGGTTTAAGAAATTGTATCCTTGGCCGTCTGATAGATTGGAGTTTTGGGAGAAGATCCCCAAAGTTGATGGGGCCATCTCTACTCTTGCTAAACGTACTACTATTCCTATGGCAGATAGTACTTCTTTTACAGATCATTTAGATAGGAAGCTTCAATCTTATCTAAGAAAGGCTTATTTATGTTCAGGTCATCTTTTTAGGCCTGCTATTTCTTTGGCTGATGTTGCAGCTGCTTCAACTTTTTGGTTGGAAACCCTAGCGCAACAAGTACCAGATCATAATGTATATAGCATTGTTAAGTTAATTCAACATGCTAATAATTTCATTTGTGATGCCATTTTTTATATCATTAGAATTGATGTCAGATATATGTCTTTAGCTATATTAGCTAGAAGAGCTTTATGGCTTAAATCTTGGAATACTGATATGACTTCTAAATCAATGTTGCTATCTCTCTCTTTCCAAGGTAATAAATTATTTGGTTCTCAGTTGGATTCAATTATTTCAACTGTCACTGGGGGGGGGGAAAGGGAGCTTTTTTGCCTCAGGATAAAAAAAATCTAAGGGTAAATTTAAGGCTGCTAACCGTTTTCGTTCCTTTCGACAAAATAAGGAACAGAACCCTGATCCTTCCCCTAAGGGAACGGTGTCCAATTGGAAGTCTTCTTCAGTTAGGAATAAATCCAAGCCATTTAAAAGATCTAAATCAGCCCCCAAGTCCGCATGAAGGTGCGGCCCTCATTCCAGCTCAGCTGGTAGGGGGCAGAATAAGATTTTTCAAGGATGTTTGGATCAATTAAATCCAAAATCATTGGATTCAGAACATTGTTTCTCAAGGGTACAGAATAGGTTTCAAAGTAAGACCGCCTGTGAGAAGTTTCTTTCTCTCACGCTTTCCAGTGAACCCAGAAAAGGCTCAGGCTTTCCTGAAGTGTGTTTCAGACCTGGAGGTATCTGGGGTAATTGTGCCAGTTCCTTTTCAGGAACGGGGTCTGGGGTTTTATTCAAATCTGTTCATTGTCCCAAAGAAGGAGAATTCTTTCAGACCAGTTCTGGATCTAAAATTTTTTAATCATTATGTAAGAATAGCAACATTCAAAATGGTGACTATAAGGACTATTCTGCCTTTTGTTCAGCAAGGGCATTATATGTCCACAATAGACTTACAGGATGCATATCTTCATATTCCGATTCATCCAGATCACTATCAGTTCCTGAGATTCTCTTTTCTAGACAAGCATTACCAATTTGTTGCTCTTCCTTTTGGCCTAGCAACAGCTCCAAGGAACTTTTCAAAGGTTATCGGTGCCCTACTCTCTGTAATCAGAGAGCGGGGTATTGCAGTGTTTCCTTATTTGGACGATATCTTGGTACTTGCTCAGTCTTTACGTTCTGCAGAATCTCACACAAATCAACTAGTGTTGTTTCTTCAAAAACATGGTTGGAGGATCAATTTACCAAAAAGTTCTTTGATTCCTCAGACAAGGGTCACCTTTTTAGGTTTCCAAATAGATTCAGTATCCATGACTTTGTCTCTAACAGACAAGAGACATCTGAAATTGGTTGCAGCTTGTCGGAACCTTCAGTTTCAATAATTCCCCTCTGTAGCTATGTGCATGGAGGTTTTAGGTCTCATGACTGCAGCATCGGACGCAATCCCCTTTGCTCGTTTTCACATGAGACCTCTTCAGCTTTGTATGCTGAATCAATGGTGCAGGGATTATACAAAGATATCACAATTAATATCCTTAAATCCCAATGTTCGACTATCTCTGACTTGGTGGTTAGTTCACCATCATTTAGTTCAAGGGGCCTCTTTTGTTCGTCCAACCTGGACTGTTATCACAACAGATCCGAGTCTTTCAGGTTGGGGAGCTGTCTGGGGATCTCTTACAGCACAGGGGGTTTGGAAATCTCAAGAGGCGAGATTACCAATCAATATTTTGGAACTCCGTGCGATTCTCAGAGCTCTTCAGTTTTGGCCTCTTCTGAAGAGAGAACCGTTTATTTGTTTTCAGACAGACAATGTCACAACCATGGCGTATTTCAATCATCAAGGTGGGACTCACAGTCCTCAAGCTATTCTTGCTTGGGCGGAATCCAGCTCCTGTCTATTTTCTGCGGTCCATAGCCCAGGTATAGACAATTGGGAAGCGGATTATCTCAGTCGCCAGACTTTACATCAGGGAGAGTGGTCTCTTCACCCAGATGTGTTTTTTCAGATTGTTAGATGTGGGGGCTTCCAGAAATAGATCTGATGGCTTCTCATCCAAACAGGAAACTCCCCAGGTATCTGTCCAGGGATTATCAGGCGGAAGCAGTGGATGCATTGACACTTCCTTGGAGTTATTAACCTGCTTATATCTTTCCGCCTCTAGTTCTTCTTCCAAGAGTGATTTCCAAAATCATAATGGAGCGTTAGTTTGTACTGCTGGTGGCTCCAGCATGGCCACACAGGTTTTGGTATGCGGATCTTGTTCGGATGTCCAGTTGCCAACCTTGGCCACTTCCGTTAAGGCCAGACCTTCTATCTCAAGGCCCGTTTTTCCATCAGGATCTCAAATCATTAAATTTGAAGGTATGGAGATTGAACGCTTAGTGCTTAGTCATAGAGGTTTCTCTGACTCAGTGATTAATACTATGTTACAGGCTCGTAAATCTGTGTCTAGAAAGATTTATTATCGAGTTTGGAAGACTTACATTTCATGGTGTTCTTCTCATAAATTCTCTTGGCATTCTTTTAGAATTCCTAGAATTTTACAGTTTCTTCAGGATGGTTTAGATAAGGGTCTGTCTGCAAGTTCTTTGAAAGGACAAATCTCTGCTCTTTCTGTTCTGTTTCACAGAAAAATTGCTAATCTTCCTGATATTCATTGTTTTGTTCAGGCTTTGGTTCGTATCAAGCCTGTTATTAAATCAATCTCTCCTCCTTGGAGTCTTAATTTGGTTTTGAAGGCTTTACAGGCTCCTCCATTTGAGCCTATGCATTCTTTGGACATTAAATTTCTTTCTTGGAAAGTATTGTTCCTTTTGGCCATTTCTTCTGCTAGAAGAGTTTCTGAATTATCTGCTCTTTCTTGTGAATCTCCTTTTCTGATTTTTCATCAGGATAAGGCGGTTTTGCAGACTTCTTTTAAATTTTTACCTAAAGTTGTGAATTCCAACAACATTAGTAGAGAAATGGTTGTCCCTTCGTTGTGTCCTAATCCTAAGAATTCTCTGGAGAGATCTTTACATTCTTTGGATGTGGTAAGAGCTTTGAAATATGTTGAAGCTACTAAAGACTTCTAGTCTATTTGTTATCTTTTCTGGTTCTAGGAAAGGTCAGAAGGCTTCTGCCATTTCTTTGGCATCTTGGTTAAAGCTTTTGATTCATCATGCCTATTTGGAGTCGGGTAATTCCCCGCCTAAGAGGATTACGGCTCATTCTACTAGGTTAGTTTCCACTTCCTGGGCTTTTAAGAATGAAGCTTCTGTTGATCAGATTTAAAAATAGTAGTTGAGTGGAGCGCTGGACTCAGTCCACTTAGCCAACCTTTGGTACTACCTCCTTCCTAGGTAGTTTAAAATTAAAGATTCTAAATGTGTGGAGTGTAGGTGGCGCTGAAAATATACTAAGTATACCTAGCCATGGGGTAATAAACCGACTATACTATATATCAACAGAAAAAATATATCTTCAGAAAAATATATCTTAAGACAGTTTTATATAAATCTTCAAACTTGCTTATAAACTTTCTTTCTGATTCAATAATTGGAGGTAACAAAAGCTTGGATTAGAAATATGTACAAATTTTTATTCTTTAGTTGAAATAGTGTAAAAAAATAGTAAAAACACAATATGAAAACACAATATAAAAAATGCAATATGAATAATCAAAATAATCTCTCATACAATTGGTGCCACACTCTTCACTTGCAATCGCTTCCAAATTAAATAACTATTAAAAAGATGTTGGCGGTTCTAATACAACGAGGTTATTAAAAAATGATGAGACACACTTCAAAGATCAATATGCAAATATGAGATGGTATTTCTAATATGACTATCTGGCTGGGGTTCTGCTTCCCATTATAAGTCACTGTATATATGGCACTTTCTTCTATTGCCGTGACAATCAAGCGTTTGACTGCCTGTTTCCAATGGGCTATAACAACCCGTGATTTAAAATAGTCCTTGTTAAATGCCCTGTTACAAAGGTAAATCCTGCTTTCAATCCTGTGAGAAGGGGGAAATTCCCAAAATATAATCTGTAGTCTATAGCAATTAAGGGCAGATCCTCACTCGAAACAACAGTCTTTAAAGATTTCAGACAGAAACAGAAACACCGGAGTCTGAATAACTGAACGAATCCCACAGACAGTCTTTGTCCGGTTTGAGTGGTATGAAATCACACTTTAGCGGGGAGTTACTGACACCTATGGACACTCTCACCTGCTGCTCTTTATCTGGGTAAATCAGCTCCTGTGTATACTAGTAGTATGGTTTAAGTTGCGGACCTTCTTGTTCCTGTGGGTAACTTTCTTCACTTGCGCAAGCCTTATCTAAGTTACCTTTTCACCGCAGCCTTTCAGTGGCACTCTGCTCTTTAAGTACTTCGTACGCAGAGTGGGTTACTGCCGTTAATCCTCCTTGTTTTTCACCTTTCTACGCGTTTCACCCCTAAGGTGTGGGGCTTTTTCACGATGCAGTATGAGAGCAAAGGGTGCCTTTTATCTCCCCTAGTTGTCTTTGATTCGCTATTAACCTTTCACTTCCTCTGGTCATTCTGGAAGTACAATGTTCCTAAAAAAGGTGGGATCCTCATGTCTGCACAGGTAAATTGTTCTCTTGTCGTTTTTTTACTTGTCACCCCATTTTGCTCAGAAAAGCCATACAACTTAGTCTCAATAGAGATAATTAACCACCTTACAAATTCCTAAAGTGAAAACCTTTCAATCTCATCATTTAAAATACATGTTTAAACGCCAGATAAAATTATGAAAAAAATTATTTTTAAAAAAATATATACATATTCCCTCGGGGATTGAACCTGGGATCCATGGGTCTTGGAGCTTGAATGTTACCTCCAAGCTATTGACGTTACTCTATCAAACCTTCAAGTATATAAACTTAAACTAAAAGATAAGATTGTTATAGCCCATTGGAAACAGGCAGTCAAACACTTGATTGTCACGGCAATAGAAGAAAGTGCCATATATACAGTGACTTATAATTGGAAGCAGAACCCCAGCCAGATAGTCATATTAGAAATACCATCTCATATTTGCATATTGATCTTTGAAGTGTGTCTCATCATTTTTTAATAACCTCGTTGTATTAGAACCGCCAACATCTTTTTAATAGTTATTTAATTTGGAAGTGATTGCAAGTGAAGAGTGTGGCGCCAATTGTATGAGAGATTATTTTGATTATTCATATTGCATTTTTTATATTGTGTTTTCATATTGTGTTTTTACTATTTTTTACACTATTTCAACTAAAGAATAAAAATTTGTACATATTTCTAATCCAAGCTTTTGTTACCTCCAATTATTGAATCAGAAAGAAAGTTTATAAGCAAGTTTGAAGATTTATATAAAACTGTCTTAAGATATATTTTTCTGAAGATATATTTTTTCTGTTGATATATAGTATAGTCGGTTTATTACCCCACGGCTAGGTATACTTAGTATATTTTCAGCGCCACCTACACTCCACACATGTTGATCAGATTTGCAAAGCAGCAACTTGGTCTTCTTTGCATACTTTTACTAAATTCTACCATTTTGATGTTTTCTCTTCTTCAGAAGCAGTTTTTGGTAGAAAAGTACTTCAGGCAGCTGTTTCAGTTTGATTCTTCTGCTTATAATTTCAGTTTTTTTCATTATAAAGATTAACACTTTTGATTTGGCTTGTGGATTAATTTTACAGAGGAATTGGCTGTCTTTATTTTTATCCCTCCCTCTCTAGTGACTCTTGCGTGGAGTTCCACATCTTGGGTATTTGCTATACCATATGTCACTAGCTCATGGACTCTTGCCAATTACATGAAAGAAAACATAATTTATGTAAGAATTTACCTGATAAATTAATTTCTTTCATATTGGCAAGAGTCCATGAGACCCACCCTTTTTATGGTGGTTATGATTTTTTTTTTATAAAGCACAATTATTCCAGTTCCTTGTTGATGCTTTCGCTCCTTTCTTATCACCCCACTTCTTGGCTATTCGTTAAACTGAATTGTGGGTGTGGTGGGTGGTGTATTTATAGGCATTTTGAGGTTTGGGAAACTTTGCCCCTCCTGGTAGGAATGTATATCCCATACGTCACTAGCTCATGGACTCTTGCCAATATGAAAGAAATTAATTTATCAGGTAAATTCTTTCATAAATTATGTTTTTTCTAGGTTAACATTGAGAGCATGCTAAAGTAAGCTTAGGTGCATGCATCTGACTTGTGCACTTTCTGGCAGCAGGGTGTATATCAATGTTATAAAAACAACCTATAGAGGGAGGCTGCAGCAGACAGTGCCAAGTGACAGCCTAGAACAATCACAGCTCTGTCTTCACTCATTACTATTTGTACACACTATTTAGGTTTTCCCCTATCAAAAGATAGATGTACTCTCTATTTGTGTTCAGTCTTCTTTACAAAACAGGATCTCTAACTATGCAGCATTATCTTAGATAACCATAGTATTTTACCAGAGAGTGGCTGAAATTACTGCACTCCAAAGCTCCCTCTACAGTTTGCCTTTAAAACATTGTTACACTCAGTGCTGCCAAACCACATAATGCTTAAGACATGTGCAGACTCCTTAGTCTACTTCTGTATGTTCTTTTGGAAACAGACAAGTTTCATCCAAGAAAATTAGTACATGTAGTTAATTTTTACTTTATGGGCTCCTTTTATCATTTGCTGGGTGGACAAGGTTTGGTCTCAGGAACCTCCTCTGTCCAGCATCACAGCAAGTGAGCAGTATCTGCTGCCCCCAGATAAGCCTCTGCTTGTTCAACGCCACCCCTGCTAGCGTGCAATTGGCCATCATCAGGATCAGATTGAGATGATTTAACTCTGCTACACTTTAGGTTCCTTGCACTAGCCTGAAAACCAAGGCCTGAATCTGCAGCTTTATAAATGAGGCCTTTGTCTCTTTAAGTCTACAGTATGCAAACCATTCTGGTTTTATCTTTTTCTATTCCTATCTATTTTTACACTGGTGACCAAGAATTGATTAGAATGACCAATAATTATTACTATGCATATATAATGGTTATATAGTGAAAATAAAATAGAAAAAATAAAGGCCTGTCTTTAGTCCCTTTGTAACTATAAACATTGATAACTAAGCAACTTTTTAAGGATAACAATGATATTATTTACACAACAAAAGATTAATATATACATTTGAACACTATAAAATATGACAATTAAATCACTGGGACCTTGCTTTTTAATTTCCTATACTACAAATTGAAATTAATACGTTATAAATGTTATAATGCGCTCCCCTAAAACACATTAATATTATTTCAATAGGATTTAAGAACCAGATTGGTAGTTCACTGTATTCATTCTTACCTTAGTGACACAGATGTGTGGGTGTTCATGTCCTGACACACCCTATTGGGGCAGATACTGTAAAATACCAGTTGCAAACTAAGCAGCTGCATGAAAGGATCTCAGTGTAATTAGTATAATTAAGGAAAACAAAAACACATGGAGATTACTTCATTGTGCTCCACAAATACTAAGCTTTTAGAAGCAATATCTGCACAGCTTCTTCAAACCTCTTTAGCTTTGGTGTTTACAGAAATCTTAAGAGTTTGACATTTATATTAATAAATATTATAAATTCCTTTTTTATAGTTACAGAACAACTACAAGATATTTGTTCACACATAAATGTGAAAAAATAAACAAACAAGGCTAAAATAACTTTATAAAAATGCTTATAGAATCATATCAGTATCGTAAAATTAGTACATTTAGAAAACAAATAGTAGCTTGTGCTAGACAGTGATTAAACTAAATACCTCTCCTTCAGAAAAGATTGATTTACACTGAACTGATTTAATCCCATTTTCATTAAAGCAACTCAAATTCAGTATAATAGTGTCAACATTTTACAATAAGTCTCATTTCAAAATATAATTTCCTCTTTTTCAATATTTGTCACGTTTAATTATGTAATAGCTTTTGCTTTGTAGTTACACATTTAGATGCATCTGCAAAATTCAGAAGCAAATCAGGCGTAATGGAAACTGTTTTACTGCTGATAGGAAGGCTGCTATCATAATCAATAGGTAACGTTCTTTATTAATATAACATAATCGATGACAAATTCAGGTAAAACTGCACTGAACTATTACAAGCTAAGACGTATTTTCATAAATGTTGAATACAGCTTTTAACTTGATCTACAAAATTACAATTCTCTGGCTATGTTAAAGGGGCATAAACGTGTAAAAGATGTGTTGCTTAGATAACATTGTGTCTAATTTCTGCAAAATCAACTCCACAGCAATAATGCATTGCTGCTACGGAGCCTACGTAGGTATTCTTGGCAACAAAGGACACAAAAAGAACAAAGCAAAATGTGATGATATAAGTAAATTGAAAAGTTGCTTAAAAATGCGTATTCTGAATCAAGAAAGTCTAATTTTGACTTTCATGTCCCATTATTTTCTGGAAAGGTTTTGAAAGGTTTTTCAATATTAAAAACTGCAGAAAAATGGCTTGGAGTGAACATATCTAATGGTATTTGAGCTCCAAATACTTTACAGAAAAGGTTGCATGACCTTGAGATATACCCTTAAAGTGACAGTGTACTGTAAAATTAGTTTCCCCTTAATGAGTTCCCAATGACTTATTATACCAGCTGCAGAGTACAAGAGTATGAGAAATTACTCCTTTATGTTTCTTTTCTGTAAATTAAATAGCTTTATTTACTCTTTGAAACCACAACCCATCTAAATAGACCAAACTTGTAGAGAAATCTGACATCTTTATCTTATAATTAAAATGCTTCTTTTACTTATCTCAGTTTGTATACAATAAGAACAAGAACAATTGAAAATGAAAATGTTAGAACTTTATCTCTCCCACTTCCCACTGGGAGACTGGGAGTATAATTTCCTCTGCTGTGTGTTTTTACATAGCTGGTCTATAGCCAATACTTAAAGGGACATAAAACAGTTGAGATCTGTGCATATCCTAAAAGGGCTAATTAATAAAAAAATAGTTGCATAAAATGTTTAAAAATTGCTGTCAAGTATTTTAAAATACTTTTCAAAAATAAGCAAAATTAATTACATAGCTAAATTGCCTGGAGAAGCCAACACCACCCACTCTTATCAGTGTTTAGAAACAGGCATTGCATTTCAACTGAGTTCACAGCTTCTAGGCATGCACCAGCTTGGGTTGCCATCTCGGCCATGTTTTCCTGGACACTTATGAGTTACACATGCTGCAGGGTAAGCAGGGAGGAACATGTATTGTGCCTCTGGACATCAAATGAATACTGCTAATGGACAGCACAATACATGTTCCTCACTGCTTACCCTGCAGCATGCGTAACTCATAAGTGTCCAGGAAAACATGGCCGAGGTGGCAACCATAGTTCCAGCAGATAATCCCTATTCACTTTTGCATTCTACCAAAACAACAATAGGTATAGATACAGCCATATAAGTAAATGTGTGGGAGGAGTTATAACTTTACAATTCGGAAACTTAAATGAAAGGGTTAATGGTGGTGCACTGCAGTATAAATTTGCAGGTAAAGTAATTAAAGTACATAATATTATATTTTGTCTCTATCCCAACTTGTTTTATGTCCCTTTAAGTACTGAAATATTCAGTATATTACTTATCTCAGTTTGTATAAAATAAGAACAAGAACAAATGAAAATGAACATTTTAGAACTTTATCTCTCCCACTCCCCACTGGGAGTGTAATTTCCTCTGCTGTGTGTTTTTACATAGCTTGTCTATAGCCAATACGTAAAGGGACATTGCACACTGGATTTTTCTTTGCATAAATGTTTTGTAGGGAAATCCATTTATATAGCCCATCTTGGAGTGGTTTTGTAACAATGTATAGTTTTGCTTATTTTTTAATAACATTGTGATGATTTTCACACTGCTAACCAAGCCCCACAGTGTCAGATGTATACATGCATTTACAGGCTCCTGCTGTCTCCTGTTTATGTTATTTGTCTTTTCATATGCGGGGGAGGGGGATTGTCTTTTTTCCCCAAGTCCCTTTAAATAGGTGTCCTAGCTTAACCTCATCAACAGTGGTAAACTGGGAAATTTTAAGTAAAATTTAAAATGTTTTATACTGGAATTTTAGATCAGTATCTGTGCATATTTTTCTTTATAGTAGTGTCTTATAACATGCAGTTATATGAAAAATTGTGTACACTGTCGCTTTAAGTACTGAAATATTCAGTATAGATGGGGATACAACAGGCAAAAAAGTTATTTCAAATGACAAAATAAAGGTAAATTACCTATTTGTAAAAATCTTAATACCCTCCAGCAGATCAAATTGATCATTAGGAATACTTTCTTTTTTTACAGCTAAACATTTTCAGAGTACATTGTCCCTTTAAAACAACTTGTGTGGTTTACATTCCAATAGGCACAAATAATAAGGATGAACATCTTGACGTTAGGTTAGATGGACTAGTGTGATATAAATCAAAAGTGATATAAAATTTTTCACAAAAACATAATATTTTGCATAGGAAATTAGCACATCTAGGCAAGTGATGTGCTAATTTCCTATGCAAAAATGTTGTATTGATTTACTTTTAAAGGGACAGTCTAGTCCAAAAAAAACGTTCATGATTCAGATAGGGCATGTAATTTTAAACAATTTTCCAATTTACTTTTATCACCAATTTTTCTTTGTACTCTTGGTATTCTTAGTTGAAAGCTTAAAGGGACACTGTACCCAAATTTTTTCTTTCATGATTTAGATAGAGCATGACATTTTAAGCAACTTTCTAATTTACTCCTATTATCAATTTTTCTTTATTCTCTTGGTATCTTTATTTTAAATGCAAGAATGTAAGTTTAGATGCCGGCCCATTTTTGGTGAACAACCTGGGTTGTCCTTGCTGATTGGTGGATAAATTCATCCACCAATAAAAAAAGTGCTGTCCAGAGTTCTGAACCCCCAAAAAGCTTAGATGCCTTCTTTTTCAAATAAAGATAGCAAGAAAACGAAGATAATAGGAGTACATTAGAAAGTTGCTTAAAATTGCATGCTCTATCTGAATCACAAAAGAAAAAATTTGGGTACAGTGTCCCTTTAACCTAGGAGGTTCATATGCTAATTTCTTAGACCTTGAAGACCGCCTCTTAAGAATGCATTTTAACAGGTTTTTCACCACTAGAGGATGTTAGTTCATGTTTTTCATATAAATAACACTGTGCTCATGCATGCGAACTTACCTGGGAGCCATCACTGATTGGCTAAACTGCAAGTCTGTCAAAAGAACTGAAATAAAGGGGCGATTTGCAGAGGCTTAGATACAAGATAATCACAGAGGTAAAAAATATATAAATATAACTGTGTTGGTTATGAAAAACTGGGGAATGGGTAAAAAAGGTATTATCTATCTTTTAAAACAATAACAATGCTGGTGTAGCCTGTCCCTTTAAGTCACAGAGGATTTTAATCTCAGATTTTTATCTCCACCATAATTTTAATATATATATATATATATATATATATATATATATATATATATATATATATATATATATATATATATATATAAAAGCATATACATATATATTTACAGGGAACACTCAGTTCATATAGACCGCTATGTAAAGGTACTTTTCAGTGCTTTTTTTCCCTAACACCCCACAGTCGCCAACTTTAACCCCTATAAACTGCTTTTTGCAGTTAAAGGGACAGTCTACAACAGAATTGTTATTGTTTTAAAAGACAGATAATCCCTTTATTACCCATCCCACAGTTTTGCATTAACAACACTGTTATATTAATATACTTTTTACCTCTGTGGTTACCTTGTATCTAAGAACCTTCTGACAGCCCCCTGATCACATGACTGTGACTATATAAAATCTATTGAGTTGCATTTAGCATTGTGTTGTGCAGACTCTTAAATAACTCTCTGTGTCTGAACACAGTGTTATCTATATGGCCCACAGTCTCTTGTTGTTAAAAGCAATTTAAAAAAACTGTGATAAGAGGCAGCCCTCAAAGGCTTAGAAATTAGCATTTGCATCTACCTAGGTTTAGTTTCAGCTAAGAATAACAAGAAGTCTGACCTCTGGTTAATTTCAGAGTACTAATTGCTACTGTGAGCTTGCGGTAGCAATAACCACTTGTAATGGGTGGTTAATTATTGCACCCGCAAATGGGCAAACATGTAGACATCTAGTTATGGATTGTATGTAGGTCTGGTGCAAAACCAAGGTAAGCCAAGCAGTTGACTTAGGGCGCAGCAGCAGAGGGCACACTTCCTTGCTTGCCTGTTCATCTGGCTCTGCGGTGCCCTTATTTGTTGATAATATAGAAAATTTCCCTGCATGAAAGCTACCCTATAATGTTGCATAGCTCTCTTGTATTGTGTGTAGGATTTTACAACCATACTAATAAGGCAGCCTCTTGCCTTATATACCTATTATAATTTTGTCATATGCCCATGCAACTCATTGAAGAACCAGCTGTATTCCAATGCATGCTGCTGGTTGTGAGACAATAGCAACATGTGATACACTGGAAGCTGTAGAGTCCTGCCATAAATACAGTCCCAGGCCCAGGTCAGAAGTACTGCTGTAATTTGCTGGCTTGTCACTCTTCAATCAACTTCTCTCCAGCTGTGTCTGTGCATAAGAAGCAGTACTTACTGTTTTGCAAGAACTTTGCCTGGTCCCATTTTCTAGTATGTTTCTTGCACTCTGCTAAAGCTGTTTGTGCACTAATTACATCAACTTGAACATGAAATGTAATGGCATTTATAGTTATTTATCTTTAATATAGGACTAGAGCAGGAGTTCATAAAAATCTGTAAAATTATATATATATACACATCTTCACTGGTTTCTGACTAGCAAAAGGCTTCAGGAGAAGAGTGGTTTACTTGGTTATTTCTTATTGAAAATACTGAATATCTATCTATCATCTATCTAATCTATCTATCTCTCTACCTACGTTTTGTCTAGACAGAGAAATCTACACCTCATAACATGTTTTTTGTTCTAAAATATATTTTTAAGCATGTGGGGCAAAATTACATATGTGGAGTTGCCCGCAAAAGCCGGCGACACCGTTCTATTAACCCCTAATCTGCCATTAACCCACAATGCAATAAACCTAATAAAACTATTAACCCCTAATACACAATTTACCCACAAAGCAATAAACCTAATAAAACTATTAACCCATAATCTGCCATTAACCCACAACTCAATAAACCTAATAAAACGATTAACCCCTAATCTGCCATTAACCCACAATGCAATAAACCTAATAAAACTATTAACCCCTAATACACAATTTACCCACAATGCAATAATCCTAATAAATCTATTAACCCCTAATCCACCAAACCCCTGCAACGCAAATAACTAATTAATCCTTCATTAACCCACATCGCAATAAACCTAATAAATGTATTAACCCCTAATCCGCCATTAACCCACAATGCAATAAACCTAATAAAACTATTAATCCCTAATCATCCATTAACCCACAACGCAATAAACCTAATAAAACTATTAACCCTTAATCTGCCATTAACCCACAATGCAATAAACCTAATAAAACTATTAACCCCTAATACGCCATTAACCCACAACGCAATAAACCTAATAAAACTATTAACCCCTAATCCGCCATTAACCCACAATGCAATAAACCCAATAAAACTATTAACCCCTAATCTGCCATTAACCCACAATGCAATAAACCTAATAAAACTATTAACCCCTAATCCACAATTTACCCACAAAGCAATAAACCTAATAAAACTATTAACCCATAATCTGCCATTAATCCACAACTCAATAAACCTAATAAAACTATTAACCCCTAATCTGCCATTAACCCACAATGCAATAATCCTAATAAATCAATTAACCCTAATCCACCAAACCCCTGCGACGCAAATAACTAATTAAATTACTAAGCCCCCTAACCTAACACCCCCTAAATTAACCCCAATTACATATATTAAAAAATACAATTAAAATAAAAAAGCTAATATTAAAAAAATAAATAAAATAAATTAAATTAATCTAAGATTACAAAAATAAAAAAGTCTAACATTACATAAAATAATAAACCAAATTATCAGGGATAGGCAAGGTGTCGGTACATGGACACTGGTGTCCGTGACTAGCCCTTGCAGTGTCCGCCACAACCTTAGTATATCTTTTCTTTCTGATTAAATGATAGGAATAAAAAAATATGTAGTGTGAATAAAGTTAGTGGCTTGTCAAGAGACTGCTAATGATATTGGGTGATAAGTTATGGAATAAATAAAGCCTGAGTGAAATACTGGATGTGTATCTGCATCTGTATAATAACACCCAGCTCTCTACAAAGACACAGTAGTGACACTGACACATACGTATAGCCAAACAAGGGCTGGTTATAGGGTCAGTGGTATTTGCATCAGTATAATAACACCCAGCACTATATAATGACACAGTAGTGACACTGACACATGGGTATAGCCAGAGGAGGGCTGGTTATAGGATCAGTGGTATCTGCATCAGTATAATAACACCCAGCGCTATATAATGACACAGTAGTGACACTGGCACATGGGTAAAGCCAGAGGAGGGCTGGTTGTAGGATCAATGGTATCTGCATCAGTATAATAACACCAAGCACTATATAATGACACAGTAGTGACACTGGCACATGGGTATAGCCAGAAGAGGGCTGGTTATAGAATCAGTGGTATCTGCATCAGTATAATAACACCCAGCGCTATATAATGACACAGTAGTGACACTGGCACATGGGTATAATTAGAGGAGGGCTGGTTATAGAATCAGTGGTATCTGCATCAGTATAATAACACCCAGTGCTATATAATGACACAGTAGTGACACTGGCACATGGGTATAGCCAGAGGAGGGCTGGTTATAGAATCAGTGGTATCTGCATCAGTATAATAACACCCAGCACTATATAATGAAACAGTAGTGACACTGGCACATGGGTATAACCAGAGGAGGGCTGGTTATAGAATCAGTGGTATCTGCATCAGTATAATAATACCCAGCACTATATAATGACACAGTAGTGACACTGTCTCATGGGTATAGCTAGAGGAGGGCTGGTTATAGGATCAGTGGTATCTGCATCAGCATAATAACACCAATCACTATAAAAAGACACAGTAGTGACACTGACTCATGGGTACAGCCAGAGGAGGGCTGGTTATAGGATCAGTGGTATCTGCATCAGTATAATAACACCAAGCACTATACAAAGACACAGTAGTGACACTGGCACATGGGTATAGCCAGAGGAGGGCTGGTTATAGGATCAGTGGTATCTGCATCAGTATAATAACACCAAGCACTATAAAATAATGTTTTTCATTTCAAATGTACCTTGGTGTCCTTCACTAAGGTCTGTACTTTAGAAAATGTCCGCCACAGCCTTTGTCTGTGCCTATCCCTGCAAATTATCAAAAATAAAAAAATGAAACCTAAACCCTATGAAAATAAAAAAGCCCTCCCAAAATAAAAATACCCCCTAATCTAATCCTAAAGTACAAATAACCCTTAAAAGGGCCTTTTGTAGGACATTGCCCTAAGTTAAGTCCATCTCTAACAGTAAAACCCACCACCCACCAAACCCCCCAAAATAAAAAACCTAACACTAAAAGATCCTAAACTACCCATTGCCCCTAAAAGGGGCATTTGTATGGGCATTGCCCTTAAAATAACATTCAGCTCTTTTACTGCTCTTAAAAGGGCATTCAGCTCTTTTAAGAGTGCCCAATGAATCCATAATCTAAAAAAAGACAAACCTCCAAAAAATAAAAAAAAGCCTAAGTCTAACCCCCAAATAGATACTCACCATTCCTGAAGTCCGGCAGAGAAGGTCCTGTTCCAGGCGGTGAAGTCTTCTTCCAAGCGGCCGACATCTTCTTCCAAGTGGGGACCATTTCCTTCTTCATCCAGGTCCAAGCCGGTGCAGGGTGGAGATGATCGCGGAGCAGGACTGGCGACCGCAGAGCCATGGAGTGTGGAGGATCCTCTTCGTACGATCGCCGCCATACACTGAATAGTGAATTCAAGGTACGCGTTTAAATATGGCATCCCTTACATTCCTATTAGCTGATTTGATTCTTCAAATTCAAATCAGCCAATAGGATGAGAGCTACTAAATCCTATTGGCTGTTCTAATCAGCCAATCAGTTCTAATCCTTGCAAGTGTCGGACTGGAAAACCAGTTTAGGTCGGCAAATTTTTTAGAATCAACCCCCTAGCCAAAGATTTATTGACAATTTAATTACTGGAATTTGGACTGTAAGAAGATAAATCTTAAATGTTCTTTAGGATTACAAATGGTGCAGGATAACGGTACTCATAAAAGATTTATTAGCCGATAATTAGACAATTGATAATTGATAATGTAAAGAGTGCCACATAAGTTAACTGTGCTAAATTGAAGTGTGCTGAATAAAGTGTGTCATGATGGGAATCTATGGCCTCAATGTAACATGGGTTGGACTGACATTGGCGAATATCTATGCCCCTGTCCACACAGCATCACGGCTTATGGGCAGTAATACGCCGCCCGCATTTATCATTGCACGCAAAGCGGTGTGCAATGCTACTTCCTGCTCACTCACACCCAATCATGTGTGAGCAGGGGTCATCAATTACCCCAGTCAAAAGGTCTGGGGGGATTGAAGAACGACACTTTACAGTTGGTGTAAACGACTGCTGTTTCCTAACTCTCTGTTGCAGGCTCGCTCACCTGCAGCCAAAAGTGCTCCAAAACTACTATTGAACCTTCTTAAATGGAGCCCAAGATATGTATGAAATAAAGTCAAAGGTAGAGACGTTGCATAAAGATTATTTCTAGTTTTACAAGTGAAATGCATTTTTCCCATGCTTTTACCTCTGTGGAACAAAAAATTCACTGAAGATGAATTTTTATATTCAGCATTAGATAATTAACATACAATTAAGAAATAGATTCAATGGTGATGAATGCTGATGAAACAGCAGTTTATGCAACATAAGTTAACATTAAAGGGCCACTGTAAGTAAATATTTTCTATGCCTGTTACTAACTAACTACCCCAAATACACTTTTTATCAATAGCATTTCATTAACATATCTCTACCGTATATCAGAAATCTTGTCTGCAAATTTATTTGTTTTCCAAACCCACTCCGTGTGTATCCTTTGCTCTGTACCAATCCGTTTACAATACCTAGGTTCCAAAATGGCGCTTTAAACACAAAGTTATTGGTTTAGGTATTTTGAACATGCAGTGCTGAAAATAGTGGGCAGGATAACGTGACATCATCGGCGAATAAAAGATATAACTTTAAGAACGTTATGAAACTTTGTTTTGGAGAAAATATAGGTCAGTAGGTTTTAATTAATCTTTATTAATTTTTTTTTTTTTTTTTTTATTGAGGTTCTATACCAAACAAACCATGAGTAATTGTCATTACATAGTATACGGTAAAATAATTGGTTACAAGGTAGGCTTCCAAAAACAATATATGATAAATACACATTATAGATAAGTGATAAATTACTCTCTCAATAAAAGCAGTGGGTGCTGCTCAAACAGAATATCCACCAAATGGTTTAAGCGACCACTCATGGGCCACAGCATTGCAATGAACATAAAATAAAGTAGAAAAACAGTAATGTTAAAGGGCCACTCATGGACCCTAAATGAAGAACCTCTTTTTTTTTTTAAATTGCAAACACATGTACCCCAAAGTCTAGATGTCGTGCTATACTTTCTTATGAGCTGAGTGCAGATCTCTACCCTCCACAGTGCAATTAATAATTGGTAGTAGCTTAAGTCCTATTGACAAAAGACACATCAGCACATCTGGAGATCCCCACTACTGTGCGAATAAGAGGAAGGGTTAAATTGATAGTGTAGGGATCAATGAGGCTAAGTGGCATTTAGTAATTGCGCAAGAGCTATTTTCAGATCACTTAACTACAATAACACATAGGATAGGGTATGCTGCTCCTAAGACACACATTAGTTACATTGGATAGGTTATGCTGGGTGACCAAATGGTAAAATTTAAAAACAAGCAATGGAATATAACTCCAACAACATGTAATAGACTGAACCCCCACTCTATCAGTACAGTATAAGAACATAGGTAGAAGAGCTAAGGAAGCTTGTGGCTACCCCATGGGTGGAAACAGTATTTAAACATGACAAAGGTAGAAAATATATGAAAACCCATATAACTCATGAAAGTGTTATAGTTGCAGGACCAGCCTGCGTTGAAAAGCAGGATTAGTGTAAGGAGATTCTTGTAAGGTAACATATAGGGAGCTATAGCTACAGAGTGTGGTTCACAACACATGCAATGTCAAGAAAAAAAAAAAACTATAATACAATTAACTCGCATGTGACAATTAGTACAACATTCTCCTAGTATCTAACACCAGTCTATATTAAATTGCAGAAGGTTAGTGGCAGATAAGTTTACTGGAGATAAGCAGTATGCCCAACACTTAAGAGTCTTAGAGTCCACATGTTGATGTTCAAGAGTTTTTATATACATGGGGGCCAGGGATATACTGCTCGGAATAGTGGTGTACTGAAGGGTAATCTTACCCCTGATTTCAAAGATAGTATTTCGTATTGCATTATATCTTCAGCCCCTAATTACCATATCTGAGATGTCTCAGAAGTGTCCCATAAGTACAACGGGAAAGCAAGGGTCCTGGGTCCCACAAGAAGCGATAATGCACCTGCGGCCACATTAGTGCTGACCGATGTTGAGCTGCACCGTGGAGGAGCTCACGCGGTCCTATTACAGCTGAAGGAGGATGCAAAGTATGCAGGAGAGGTGTCATACTGAACTGATCTTGTTTTTGCGCTGGGAGCAATTGTCGAATGTTCCCCATTATCTCCCGCATTTGCGCCCCCTCAAAACGGAGCCCTTGTGATGTGTCTGCATAAACTTGAAGTGAGGTATAAGAGGATCGTAAGGTAGACGCTGCCCCTATCTCCAGGTCTGAATCAGGCTGCACTGTTGCTTTCACGCTTCCAAGCTCCCAGTCACCCACTAAGGTATTAGAAGAAGGGTATAAGCGCCGGGGCCCCAAAGCGCCCACACCCTCTCCCTCCATTTTGCAGACTTTGGTTTGGGTGAGCTTGTGAAGCGAGATATCGCTGCTGTAATCAAATGCTGCAGTAAGGTCATCTTCTAAGGCAGCGTGATGTCTCTGAAGCAGGCTACGCAGCTCCTCCAAGAAACTCATAGGGATCTCCATAATGAGTATGTTGTAGACCACAATAAGCAAGGATAAGGCAAGCAATGTTTTCCTAAAAATATATTGTGCCTTGCGGAGAAAAGGATGTGCAGTGTCTTGCAGTGTTTCACTGCCTCTCTTACATCTAGCACTTTGTGCCACCTAACGACAAGGCCCTAACGTGCCTCGCCGGGGGGTGTTGAAAAAGGCCGCAACCTTCTGTTGTGCTCCGGGCGCTCGATACTACAAATATCTCTTCATTAGTAGGCTCATCAGATACAGGTTTTTAAGCGAGTTAAAGAGCTGTTTATGTATCTGATATTTGAGCTGTTTGGAAAGGTATTTCAGGCAAAAATAGATAAAACGCAGGAGCAGAGTGGAAATATGCAGCCTATCATGGCTGCCACCCGGAAGTTCCCCAATCTTTATTAACTTTAATATGTTAGTTGTTTAGCTTAAAAATTAAAACAAAAAGTAATCCTTTAAGCACATGAATAAGGAATTCCTAAATCTGGACACAGGCCCTAGCATGAGGTTTGCCCAATATTAACATTTAGCAGCTTTTACAGGGTGTTATACATTTATTAAGTATCTGCTTTAGAGTTTCCAGAAAACAAAGTGAGAATGAGAACCTGAGAAAAATATATAGGTTAAAATTGTTGCTAAGCAACTATATTTATCAGTAAGTATTATAGCAGAATATCATGTACACTAAATACCAAGGAATTAAACGGACACTAAAGTCAAAATTACATTTTTATGATTCAGAACGAGCATGCACTTTTAAGTGACTTTCCAATTTGCTTCCATTACCAAACTGTGCACAGTCTTTTTATATGCACACATTTTTAGGCACCTGCAAGCACACACATGCAGGCACCCATGGACACCTAAATACACAAAACCATGCACCACACATACTAGGTCCAGTAAGCAACTTATTCTGTGGCCTTTATGGGGTTTTTTAAGGGTTATAATATTTTGAAGGTACCTTGCTTGGTGTAGTTTTCTTATGAAAGTCAGTAATATATGATATTTTTGTAAAGTATATAAAGTAATGTAATGTTAACAAATCACAGGCATTCCCAAACTCAAAATGTACACCTACTGTTAATAGTTAGGGAAGGAGGAACAAATGCTAAAGCATAAGACTGAAAATAAGAAAGAACAGAATGAATTAAATGATTGGGCTTGAGTTGTCTGAGTGATTAGGCAGGGAAATATGGGATGATTAGCTTCTTAGGCAGATTTATGGCTAGATTACATAATGTTAGCTACCTGTAGCAAGAGATTTTTAGGTTGTGGCTGCCTATAGTTAAAATGCCATTTCTGAATGCATTGTAGCTAACATATCATACAACTTGCTACAAATTTATAAGCTGTTGCTACATCTCTTTTTGCTACGGGTGGATTCGAAACTTTAAGTTTAAACTGGTGGAATGTTTGTGCTGGTAATCTATATAAGATTACATACGCCTAGATTTAGAGTTCTGCGGCCAAAGGGGTGCGTTAGCTACAAGTGTATTTTTTCCCCCACACCTTTTAAATACCGCTGGTATTTAGAGTTCACAGAAGGGCTGCATTAGACTCCAAAAAGGGAGCGTAGAGCATAATTTACCGCCACTACAACTCTCAATACCAGCGGTGCTCACGGACGCGGCCAGCTTCAAAAACGTTCTCGTGCATGATTCCCCCATAGGAAACAATGGGGCAGTTTGGGCTGAAAAAAAACCCTAACACCTGCAAAAAAGCAGCGTTCAGCTCCTAACGCAGCCCCATTGTTTCCTATGGGAAAACCCTTCCTATGTCTGCACCTAACACCCTAACATGTACCCCAAGTCTAAACACCCCTAACCTTACTCTTATTAACCCCTAATCTGCCATCCCCGCTATCGCTGACCCCTGCATATTATTATTAACCCCTAATCTGCCGCTTCGTACACCGCCGCAACCTACATTATCCCTATGTACCCCTAATCTGCTGCCCCTAACACCGCCGATCCCTATATTATATTTATTAACCCTTAATCTGCCGCCCCCAACGTCGCCGCCACCTACCTACAATTATTAACCCCTAATCTGCCGACCGGACCTCACCGCTACTCTAATAAATGGATTAACCCCTAAAGCTAAGTCTAACCCTAACACTAACACCCCCCTAAGTTAAATATAATTTTATTCTAACGAAATAAAATAATTCTTATTAAATAAATGAATCCTATTTAAAGCTAAATACTTACCTGTAAAATAAACCCTAATATAGCTACAATATAAATAATAATTATATTGTAGCTATTTTAGGATTAATATTTATTTTACAGGCAACTTTGTATTTATTTTAACTAGGTACAATAGATAAAATAATTACAAAATTACCTGTAAAATAAATCCTAACCTAAGTTACAATTAAACCTAACACTACACTATCAATAAATAAATTAAATAAACTATCTACAATTATCTACAATTATATCAACTAAACTAAATTACAAAAACAAACAAACACTAAATTACAAAAAATAAAATAAGATTACAAGAATTTTAAACTAATTACACCTACTCTAAGCCCCCTAACGCTGGTTTGGACGGCTAACGCAGAACTCTAAATCTAGGTGATAGTTTTTTAAAATAAACATTATAACACGTTTATTATATTTCCTTTGATTTATTTGTCCAGACACCATTAAATATCAAAAACCAAATTCATTTAATAGATATATACTATAATGGAGTTAGTAGTAATACCAGAGCATTGGTAAAATATACTTATGGTTTTAAAATAATAAATAATACAATATGGGAATATTTCTCATTGCAATGTGCTTTATTAATATATATTTGTGTGATATGTGCATCAATTATTTGTGAATTATTTTACGTTTGTTGAAATTAGGATTTTTCTTATTTATTTATATAATAAGATGCTATTGCAAGTGTAACTGTTCTTTTTTAAAGAAAAATAAATACATTTATTATTTCTTGCAACTTACAAAAAAGAAAGGAAGGGAAAATTAATCTTATTTAAAACTGCTACAGCTCATTTGCTCCTGTAGCTACCGGATTCCGACTCAGACAGACAGACTTGTAGCAACGGAAGCTGTTGCTATGGTTACGTAAGCAAAATATGCGTCTGAAGCTCCTTGAAACTATAAATCCCTACAACTTTGCATTATGTAGCAAGCGGTCGCTATCTATGACCACGTGAACGTAGCAAGAGCAAGGGATTTTACCTACAAGTGTTGTGTAATACATAACTGAAAATTGACTTGCTACTTAAAGGGACACTGAACCCAATTTTTTTCTTTTGTGATTCAGATAGAGCATGCAATTTTAAGCAACTTTCTAATTTACTCCTATTATCAATTTGTCTTCGTTCTCTTGCTATCTTTATTTGCATCTAAGTTATTTTTTTGGTTCAGACCCTGGACAGCACTTGTTTATTGGTCAGTTAAATTAATCCCCCAATCAGCAAGAACAACCCAGGTTGTTCACCAAAAATGGGCCGGCATCTTAACTTACATTCTTGATGTTCAAATAAAGATACCAAGAGAATGAAGAAAATTTGATAATAGGAGTAAATTAGAAAGTTGCTTAAAATTGCATGCTCTATCTGAATCACAAAATAATTTTTTTTTGGGTTCAGTGTCCCTTTAAAGGGACATAAAACCCAAATTTTTTCATTCATGATTCAGATAGAGAATACAATTTTCAACATCTTTCTAATTAACTTCTATTATCTAATTTGTTTCATTCTCTTGGTATCATTTGTTGAAGGAGCAGCAATGTACTACTGATTTCTAACTGAACACATGGATGAGCCAATCACAATCAAAATACTGTATATATGCATCCACCAATCAACAGCTAGAACCTAGGTTCTCTGCTGCTCATGAGCTTGCCTAGATAAACCTTTTTAGCACAGGATTACAAGAGAAGGAAGCAAATTAAATAATAGAAGTAAATTGGAAAGTTGTTTAACCCTTTGAGTGCTAATGACGGCTCTGAGCCGTCACACAGTGTTTCCCACTCTGGTGCTAATGACGGCTCAGAGCCGTCCCTAGCACTCTCCCACCTTGAGGGAGATCTGAGGGCTCCGGCGATCATGCCTGTAGAGTGACAGGCATAGCTGGGGCTTCCGTTTTGCGTGGTGACGTAACGCGCAATAACGTGATGACGTCACAGCACAACTTTAGTTATACTTAACAATGTTAAGTATAGGAGCAGGTGGCATGCTGCTTAGAAGCCTGTATCTCAGGCATCTAAGCAGCTACAGACCCCCAAGACCCACCATTGGAAAGGTAACCTAACCTTTCCAACAGTGTAAGTCTTGTGGGTCTGAAAAAAATAAAATAAAAAATTGTTCAAAAAATAAAAAAATAAAAAAAAACATAAAAAAATCTTAGCACCCAGGTGGGAAAGTGCTTAGCACTCAAAGGGTTAAAATTATATTCTCTAACTGAATCATGAAAGAAAAGTGTTGGGTTTCATGTCCCTTTAAAGCTACATTAAGCACTAACCGCTAGATTTAGAGTTTTGCGTTAGCCGTCAAAACCAGCGTTAGAGGCTCCTAACGCTGGTTTTGGCCGCCCGGTGGTATTTAGAGTCAGTCATGAAAGGGTCTAACGCTCACTTTGCAGCCACGACTTTTCCATACCGCAGATCCCCCTACGCCATTTGCGTATCCTATCTTTTCAATGGGATCTTTCTAACGCTGGTATTTAGAGTCTTGGCTGAAGTGAGCGTTAGAAATCTAACAACAAGACCCTGCCGCAGCGAAAAGCCAGGAGTTAAGAGCTTTCTGGGCTAACGCCGGTTCATAAAGCTCTTAACTACTGTGCTCTAAAGTACACTAACACCCATAAACTATCTATGTACCCCTAAACCGAGGTCCCCCCACACCCCTAATCTGCCGACCGCATACCGCCGCCACCTACATTATCCCTATGTACCCCTAATCTGCTGCCCCTAACACCGTCAACCCCTATATTATATACAATTATTATACCTACAATTATTAACCCCTAATCTGCCGACCGGACCTCACCGCTACTATAATAAAGTTATTAACCCCTAATCTGCCTCACTAACCCTATAATAAATAGTATTAACCCCCAATCTGCCCTCCCTAACATCGCTGACACCTAACTTCAAGTATTAACCCCTAATCTGCCGACCGGACCTCACCGCTACTATAATAAATTTATAAACCCCTAAAGTCTAACCCTAACACTAACACCCCCCTAAGTTAAATATAATTTTTATCTAGCGAAATAAATGAACTCTTATTAAATAAATTATTCCTATTTAAAGCTAAATACTTACCTATAAAATAAACCCTAATATAGCTACAATATAAATAATAATTATATTGTAGCTATTTTAGCATTTATATTTATTTTACAGGTAACTTTGTATTTATTTTAACCAGGTACAATAGCTATTAAAAGTTAATAACTATTTAATAGTTACCTAGTTAAAATAATTACAAAATTACCTGTAAATAAATCCTAACCTAAGTTACAATTAAACCTAACACTACACTATCAATAAATTAATTAAATAAAATACCTACAATTATCTACAATTAAACCTAACACTACACTATCAATAAATTAATTACATAAAATACCTACAAATAAATACAATTAAATAAACTAACTAAAGTACAAAAAATTAAAAAAGAACTGTTACACAAAATAAAAAAATAATTTACAAACATTAGAAAAAGATTACAACAATTTTAAGCTAATTACACCTACTCTAAGCCCCCTAATAAAATAACAAAGCCCCCCAAAATAAAAAAATGCCCTACCCTATTCTAAAATTAAAATAGAAAAGCTCTTTTACCTTACCAGCCCTTAAAAGGGCCTTTTGAGGGGCATGCCCCAAAGATATCAGATCTTTTGCCTGGAAAAAACCCCATACAATACCCCCCCACATTACAACCCACCACCCACATACCCCTAATCTAACCCAAACCCCCCTTAAATAAACCTAACACTAAGCCCCTGAAGATCTCCCTACCTTATCTTCACCACGCCGGGTATCACCGATCCATCCAGAGGAGCCTCCAAAGTCTTCATCCAAGCCCAAGCGGGGGCTGAAGAAGTCCATCATCGGGCTGAAGAGGTCCATCATCGGGCTGAAGAGGTCCATCATCGGGCTAAAGTCTTGATCCAAGCGGGCGCTGAAGAGGTCCATCATCGGGCTGAAGTCTTGATCCAAGCAGGCGCTGAAGAGGTCCATCATCGTGCTGAAGTCTTCTATAAGCGGCATCTTCAACCTTCTTTCTTCCGGGACCATCTTCATCCCGCCGACGCGGAACATCCATCCTTGCCGACGACTTCCCGATGAATGACGGTTCCTTTAAGGGACATCATCCAAGATGGCGTCCCTCAAATTCCGATTGGCTGATAGGATTCTATCAGCCAATCGGAATTAAGGTAGAAAAATCAGAATTTTCTACCTTAATTCCGATTGGCTGATAGAATCCTATCAGCCAATCGGAATTCGAGGGACGCCATCTTGGATGACGTCCCTTAAAGGAACCGTCATTTGTCGGTACTCGGAATAACCAAGCGACGTGACTCAAAAACTAGCACATGATAAGACCGTCCTTACACTACTGATCACATCGGTTTGTATATACCTCAGACAAGGAATTTATTTAGTATTGTGCACACTGTTACATATTTCTACCTTATCATGATTCATGGACTTTTACACTGCAGTGTAACTTTTTAATAATAAAAAAAAAAATCTAAACCTTTTTCATATCATTATAAGGTACCATTAATGTTTGCCAATATTAGGTCTGTTTTATATTAATGTTCTGATTTGTTTATTATTGCTTTATATTCATAACCTTTTATTTTTGTCTGATTTTAGTATATTCACTTGAGTAAATTGCTTACATCATATACTTATCTTCTGATTCTTTACAATTCACCCACCTCAACAGCTTGAATACCAGTTTTCTGGCATTTCGAGCGCTCACCTATACTGTTCTCTGAATAGCAATGTCCACTAGGTCTTTTGAGGAAAAGGACAAGAAGGTCTAACTATCCCTGTTGCAATCCTCTTGCAACCGGTATCAGAGAAGCAGTCCAAACAGGCATAATGCTGAAGCTACTGGATGGTAATAATGGGCGTGAATTTACACATTTTGTGGTGCCCTCCCCACTTCTTCCCTCACCAATGGTACTTTTGGGTGTATGACGAACAACTCATATACATATACTTTATAGATTTTTTATGAGGTCAAATAGTGTGAGTGGGAATTTGTGTTTTTAATTCTATTAAAATTTGTGAATTTAACATACTACACATAGTGGTTCCCTTTGCTCTTTTTTGTTGTTGTTGTTAAATATCTTTCAGCCAATCTATCTTCCAGTGTTGCAGTATATAAAGAACAGCTGTGGGGAGTACCTGTCTGCACTGATTTTTCATGCATTGATTTGACAGCAGAGTTTTTCACTTAATATCCTTTTTAATTGTGTGACAATACAGTGAATATCTTTTGTATATCAATTGTATCTGTTTTTTCTGCTCTAAGGGAATAACAAATTTGTTCATCAGAGCACTCAGAAAAAAGAAAACTTATTAAGTTACATTTCTATACATGCATACATATGTATTTATGTGTTTTTATGTGTATATATGTCTGTAAATACATATATACACATATAAAGACATAAATACATATGTACCCAAGTATATTCATATATATATATTTATAAATACATATACATACATATTTCGACATGTGTATGTATGTATGTCTATGTTAAAGCCCTTTTCCTGCCTTTTTTTTCTAACACCTCATATATTTGAGCCCTTATAACTTTTTAATGCAATTTTGTTTCAATTATTTTTATTAGATGGTTATTATGAGTGTAACTGTACTTTTTAATGTATTTTTTATTTGTTTTGTGCAACTTTTTTCAAGTGTAACAGTCAACCAGAGCTCTTAGGTCATGCTCTTCCGATGCACATTAAATTTAATTGTGCTTGAGTGAACTTGTTTACTTTCAACTTGTAATACAGGTGCAATAAACCTGATGTCGCTCGCACGGAACTGTTAGCATACCATTCGTAATCTGGCCCTTTGTGTTATTCTGAAAGTATACCAAATATTCAAAGACAGACAAAATAAATCTGAATCCTGTATTTATGTATGATTCATAAATCTATATCAGATTTTTAAAGGTCTAAAATATACATAATTTAATATGTCTTTATTATCTCATGGGGAATTTTAAATCAATAAGTTTTAAGTGTTATGAATAAGGTTAATACGGACAATTATACCTCTAGGACTCTTTGGTACTGTAAAGTTTAAGAAATACTAATCTAATAAGTCTACATACTAGCTTCTGGAAAAGAGATAAAATTGATATCTTCAAAATGTGTCTGTATTGTATGAGATTTCTAGGAGTCAAGGATGGTAAGAGTTATGTTTTACTGCAATAGCAGTAGGAATTAGATACTTTTTAAAAAGCAGATTTCATTTTTACTAGGGTAGTTACACAATGTATTGTTAATTATATGAAAACTAATTTACCAAGTGACCAATCATTGTTTAAAAGCTAAAATTATATATTAAAAATAAAAATGTTGTACTATTTCTTGGGGTAACAATAATTATACATAAATATGATTGTACAGAGATATTATTGATAAGAGAAACTTCTACTACTACTGTGCATATATAACATTAGGTATTTTTCCATTGTTGGTTATGTACTGGTATCATTGCAGCTAAATTGCTTTTAGAAGCAAAATATTTCATTAAAATTATGAACTTATTATACTAATTCATACACAGGATATTCTTACTTTATCACTTAGGTACATTTTTTAGACAATCCATTCCATACAGGAATATTTTCAATTTTTTCATTTAAGCACTTCTGGACTAATTCTGCTTAAAATTGTATTATTTACAGTTTAAAGGGACTGTCAATCTGATGTGGAATCCATAGCTTCAGCATGTTTTATTGCTGCATTCAACTATGAAAAACTGCATTTAACTTTGAACATTTTCTTGGACGGAGAAAACGAATAAAATACCATATATATTACATATAAATCACTAACTTGATAAGACTTTTAATAACTTCCTTAGATCAAGTTGTGGCAAACTATTACACTGTGTAAAACCAAAACTCAAATATAAATGCATTCATTATTGCAGGGGTGCTCAGACTTTGATGATTGACGTCTACTAAATGGGACATTAAACACTTTGAGATGGTAATATAAAATTATAAATTATATATATATATTAAAAAAACTCTGCAATATACTTTCATTATTTATTTTGTCCCCTTTTCCTGTAATTCCATTCTGAAATGAATGAGCCTTTCAGTTCCTGTTAGAAATGGAAGTGCAGAACAATGTTATATTCCACACAGCCATTGGCTGCACACTGTAGTGACATATTTATAACTGTCCCTAATTGACCATTGTTTTATAGACAATAAAACTTTACACTTATTTTGTCAATATTTAAACAGATAATGAAACTTTAAAAAATACATCTACATGTTATTCTCAGAATAATCTTTTCTTTGAAAGCATCATTCTACCTAGCATTTATTAATGTTTAGTGTCCCTTTAAAGGGACAGTCTAGGCCAAAATAAACTTTCATGATTCAGATAGGGCATGTGATTTTAAACAATTTTCCAATTTACTTTTATCACCAATTTTGCTTTGTTCTCTTGTTAGTCTTAGTTAAAAGCTTAACCTAGGAGGTTCATATGCTAATTTCTTAGACCTTGAAGGCCACCTCTTTTCAGAATGCATTTTAACAGTTTTTCACCACTAGAGAGTGTTAGTTCACGTATTTCATATAGATAACACTGTGCTTGTGCACGTGAAGTTATCTGGGAGCAGGCACTGATTGGCTAGACTGCAAGTCTGTCAAAAGAACTGAAATAAAGGGGCAGTTTGCAGAGGCTTAGATACAAGATAATCACAGAGGTTAAAAGTATATTATTATAACTGTGTTGGTTATGCAAAACTGGGAAATGGGTAATAAAGGGATTATCTATCTTTTAAAACAATAACAATTCTGGTGTAGACTGTCCCTTTAAGTCTGCAGGATGAATGTTGTATTGTGTATGTGTCAAATTAAGATTAAATGAACAGTAAATTTATCTTTTTATTTTAACAATGCCTATAGCTATGTGTTCTGTGTTGTGTCTGTCTGTATTATTTCTAAACTAATCTCTTTCTATTGGGTGATGAATACAACATCTCAGTGACTGTGCAAACCATTGACACATTAGAGCCTTTTTATTTTTAAACAAATTCCTTTCTTTTACTTTGCGTTTAGCCTCTGCAAGGGGTTTAAATACATAGGGCTAGAGTTATCATTAGCCCATTTAAACTGGGTGATTGACACACCCTACTCTTTTGCAATTGATTGCGCCCCATTATTTACGATCAAATGTGGACCCTGTTGACAAACTGATAAATCTAGCCCATAGCCAAAGTGTTTCCAGGCATAGATACAATTAGTGAACAAATAAGAATCAGGCATTCATGCATATGCTTAAGTTACTAGCTCATCTATAAGAGAATAGGGATGCACCAGAAGTGCATTGTTGACTATATATTTTTCCCTTTTAAGGGAGTTTGTACTAGAATGTCCATTTAAAAAAACAATTTCAATTTGATGTAACTTTTTTTAAGGAATTTTGTATAACTAGATCTAAAATGTTCTTCCAGAATGCTTGTAAAAGTTTTAAAAGTATAACCTGGTATAGCAAGACAATAGTCAAATAAACATATATAAATAATTAAAACAGAACTAGCTGTTGTTTAAATGAATAGAAACATGAAATGTTTGTTCAAAAAAGTCGTTCTTGCTTTATTGTATCAAAATATGTGCCGTTGTCTTTGATCACTGTTTTTTTTATAGGACGTATATACATTATCACACACATACACACACATATATATGTTTTGACTTTGTTTGATTTGCGAAGCGAATTTTAGCAATAGCTTGAAAGATTTCAACAATGAGATGGGAAGCTGTGTATCAAACGAAATCAAAAAAGCTAGAGAGCAGCATGAAAACTCATCTCATCTTTTCTCCTGCTGTTAGATATGATTGGGCACCTGTGTTGGCATGGCCGATCTTATTGTTATGCTTTTATTCCTGGTAAAACTTGCCTATGTTTGTGGATACAAGATTGAATCAAGGAGCAATTAAAATGGAAAACAAAAATGACTATCTATATCAGAAGAAATATGTAGCGTATATGTAATAAAACTTTGAAGTTTAATGCGAGAAATGTATTCTCTCATAACTAATCATAATTATATTTTAATTGTTTCCAATAATGAATTTGTTTAAATTGCTACAGAGTGTAACCATATTTTGACATTTTATGCCATAAACTGCAAATAATTAAAGGACCATTAAATACTGTAGATTCACAGAATTCACACAATAAAAGGGCAATGCAATAGCTCGTACTCTGTATTTTAAATTATCAGTAGATTTTTTTTTCTAAGAAATTTCAAAGATTGCATCCATTTCACTGCCCCCTCTATCATTTGACAGCCATCAGCCAATTACAGACTTATATATGTATACACTGTGAACTCATGCACATGCTCAGTAGTAGCTGATGTCTCTGAAAGTGTGCATATAAGCGTAACTTTGACTTTGGTGTTCCTTTACTATGTTTTCAGTTAACGAATAAGACTATTTATTGGCTAATTGATTTGCTAGTGACAGATTATCCACATGATCTCAATTTAGTACCTCCCAGTGTAGTTATAAGCATACATTCCTGCTCTTTCAAATATAGATACTAAGAAAACAAAGAAAAATTGATAATAGGAGTAAATTAGAAACTTGCTTAAAATTGCCTGCTCTATATGAATCATGAAAAAAATAATTGGTTTCATATCCCTTTAAATTCAAATATAACTTGTAAGTAAAACCTTTAGTGAAAGTAAAACAGATATAAATATTAAAAAAGAAACATTATTTTCTCTGGCCTCTGAGTTTTGTCTCATGTAGAAATCAGATTATTAATACATTAAAAATGTAAGCAGTAACAGCTCTATTCAAAATTAATTGTAGAGAAGTATATTCACGTGAAATGTGTGTGAAATATGTTACCTGCTATTCAAAATTGTATGAATCAAAATAAATAACATGTACTGTATGTTGCAATGTACTTGGTTCTTTCTCAGACTTACAGATTGTTGTAGGAAACAATCATGCAGTTTAATTGCTTTGAGTTGCTATTCAAATTCCATGCACAAATCTCTCAGCCATATAAATTCCCAACTAATGACACTAGAAAAGATTTGTATCTGCTTGCTGGACAATTCCATTATAAGCAAAGGGACAAATGACTAAACCATAATTTCACATATTTCAAATAGATTTATTTCAATAAAGGTTTGAAAGATTCACCCTTGTTTACACTTTTTTTGAGATGCAAGGGTAGATTTATAAAATGTCAGACGGATATGATCCGCTGTTGCCCGACCTCTATAAATGCCGACAGCATAATGCTGCCCCCTGCACATTTGCGGCCAATCGGCTGCTAGCAGGGGGTATCAATCATCCTGATCGTATCGGAATTATTGCTGTCCATCACCTCAAATGTTGCGGACGAGTTACGGAGCAGCTGCTTCTTAATTTATATTTACAATGATGCCTGAAGGCTCGCGCAGAAACAGCAGCATACGCTGCATGATAAATCTACCCGCAATGTTCAGAAGAGATCATGCCCAGCAACCGAGGGTCATTAAGTCACTTTTCACAGCTTGGGGTGTTTGTATCCTTTGGATTCCTTGAGTCATCAAAGCATGGTATTAAAGGTGATGCATGTTTAGAGGTGGTAAATAATTTAATAAACATTTATAAATATGTTGGCTAAATTGTGCCACATGGAATATGCTAGTGTCTAAATTGAACTGTTGTAGATAAAATATACCATGTGGAAATAACATACCACAGTAACATACCACAGTGATATCTCACAGATTACTGGTAAGATTATAATTCTGTCACAAAATATTTGTGAATTAATTGGTTTAAACAGACAATACTGTTAGAAAAATTGTAATAAACAAGTAATGAGAATCCTTTTAAAAATTACCCAGTCCACAATGACAGCTTGCAGGAAATTACAAGTGCTTGTACTGTCTATAGAACATGAAAAATACACTTAGGACTATTGTGCAGATAGAAAGGTTGTCTGCTGTGCAACACTGCCTCCTGCTCTCATGGAGCTAACCGTGCGAGCAGGGGCAGTCAATCACCCTGGTTGGACTAGTCTGGCATGATTTTAATCTGCCATCTTAGAGCTGTGATAGGTTAGGAAACAGTGATCTGATAACAGCTGCTTCTTAACCCCTTGATGACCATGACATACCCTGAACGTTGCTGGTCGTTAAGGGTTTTTCTGCCTATCACAACATACAGGGTATATTACTGGTAGTTAAGGGGTTCAAGGGAATTGAAACCCAAAATGTTTTTTCATGGTTCAGACAGAGCATACAATTTAAAAAAAATATAAAAGACAGCAATGTCTTTTTCAACATAAAAGTTGTTTCATCAGGCTAATCAAACGAAACATATTGTTGGATTTTTATCTTTTTATTAATTTAATAAAAGACTCCTTGGAAGGAATATTGTAATATTAATTTAAAACAATAAATAAAAATCCAATTTGATTCATTCTTATAGTATGCTTTGTTATAGAGATACCTAGATTTGCAGCATACACATGTCTTGAGCACTACATGGCAGGAAAGACTTGACACCATCTAATGCTCTTGCTAATATATAATGGCTAGATTACGAGTTTTGCGTTATAAGGGGTGAGGTATTAACTTGCACGTTATTCTCACCGCTTACTTACCTACAGTGCTGGTATTACAGGTTTTTCTAAACCCGGCGTTAAAAGGCAAGAAGTGAGCGTAGAGCAAAATTGTGCTCCATACCATACTCCAATACCAGCACTGCTTAAGTCAGCGGTGAGCTGGTTGTTCGTGCTTGTGCATGATTTCGTCATAGACATCAATGGGGAGAGCCGGCTGAGAAAAAGTCTAACACCTGCAAAAAAGCAGCGTAAAGCTCAGTTATGCAGCCCCATTGATTCCTATGGGGAAACAAATGTTATGTTTACACCTAACACCCTAACATGAACCCCGAGTCTAAATACCCCTAATCTTTCACTTATTAACCCCTAATCTGCCGCCCCCGATATCGCAGACACCTACATTATATTTATTAACCCCTAATCTGCCGCTCTGGACATCGCCGACACATACATTATACTTATTAAACCCTAATCTGCTGCCCCCAACATCGCTGACACCTACATTATATTTATTAACCACTAAACTCCTGCCCCCAATGTCACCGCAACCTACCTACACTTATTAACCCATAATCTGCCGCCCCCAAAGTCGCCACCACTATAATAAACATATTAACCCCTAAACTGCCACACTCCCGCATCGCAAACCCTAGTTAAATATTATTAACCCCTAATCTGCGGCCCCTAACATCACCACCACCTACCTACAATTATTAACCCCTAATCTGCCATCCCTAACGTCGCCGCCACTATACTAAATTTATTAACCCCTAAACCTAAGTCTAACCCTAACACCCCCTAATTTAAATATAATTAAAATAAATCTAAATAAAACCTACTATTAATAACTAAATAATTCCTATTTTAAACTAAATACTTACCTGTAAAATAAACCCTAAGCTAGCTACAATATAACTAATAGTTATATTGTATCTATATTAGGGTTTATTTTTATTTTACAGGCAAGTTTGTATTTATTTTAACTAGGTAGAATAGTTACTAAATAGTTATTAACTATTTACTAACTACCTAGCTAAAATAAATACAAATGTACCTGTAAAATAAAACCTAACCTAAGTTACACTAACACCTAACCTTACAGTACAATTAAATAAATTACCTAAATTAAATACAATTAAATAAATTAAATACAATTACCTAAATTACAAAAAACAAACAAACACTAAATTACAGAAAATAAAAAACAAATTACAAGATCTTTAAACTAATTACACCTAATCTAATAGCCCTATCAAAATAAAAAAAGCCCCCTCCCCAAATAAAAAACCCCTAGCCTAAACTAAACTACCAATAGCCCTTAAAAGGGCCTTTTGCGGGGCATTGCCCCAAAACCCACCACCCACACAACCAACCCCCCAAATAAAACCCTAACTAAAAAAACCTAAGCTCCCCATTGCCCTGAAAATGGCATTTGGATGGGCATTGCCCTTAAATGGGCATTTAGCTCTATTGCAGCCCAAACCCGTAATCTAAAACCCACCCAATACACCCTTAAAAAATCCTAACACTAACCCCCGAAGATCCACTTAAAATTTTGAAGAGCCGACATCCATCTTCAACGAAGCCAGGAGAAGTCTTCATCCAAGCGGCAAGATGTCCTCAACGAAGCCGGCAGAAGTGGTTCTCCAGACGGGCAGAAGTCTTCACCCAGTTGGATTCTTCTATCTTCATCCTTCCGATGAGGAGCGGCTCCATCTTCAAGACATCCGGCGCGGAGCATCCTCTTCTACAATTAATGTCTCTTTAAGTGACGTCATCCAAGATGCATCCCTTAGATTCCGATTGGCTGAATTCTATCAGCCAATCGGAATTAAGGTTGAAAAAATCCTATTGGCTGATGCAATCAGCCAATAGGATTGAGCTCGTATTCTATTGGCTGTTCCAATCAGCCAATAGAATGCAAGCTCAATCCTATTGGCCTATTGCATCAGCCAATAGGATTTTTTCAACCTTAATACCGATTTGCTGATAGAATTCTATCAGCCAATCGGAATCTATGGGACGCCATCTTGGATGACGTCACTTAAAGTAACTTTCATTTGTCGGGTAGTCGTCTGAAGAAGAGGATGCTCCGCGTCGGATCTCTTGAAGATGGACCCGCTCCACGCCGGATAGATGAAGATAGAAGATGCCATCTGGATGAAGACTTCAGCCCGTCTGGAGGACCACTTCTCCCGGCTTGAACGAAGACTTCTCCTGGCTTTGTTGAGGACTTCTCCCAGCTTCGTTGAGGATGGATGTCGGATCTTCAAAACTGTAAGTGGATCTTCAGGGGTTAGTGTTAGGTTTTTTTAAGGGTTTATTGGGTGGGTTTTATTTTTAGGTTAGGGCTTTGGGACGCAATAGAGCTAAATGCCCTTTTAAGTTAGGGTTTTTCTTAGGGTTTTTTTTAGTTAGGGTTTTATTTGGGAGGTTGGTTGTGTGGGTGGTGGGTTTTACTGTTGGGGGTGTTGTTTGTATTTTTTTTTTCAGGTAAAAGAGCTGATTTCTTTGAGGCAATGCCCCACAAAAGGCCCTTTTGAGGGCTATTGGTAGTTTAGTTTAGGCTACGTTTTTTTTTTATTTTGGGGGGGGGGGCTTTTTTTATTTTTTATAGGGCTATTAGATTAGGTTCAAAAAATCGTAGGATGCTGCTGTTTATAAAACGTTCATATTTTATTAGGTATAATTAAAAACTTGATGCTAACATGCAGTAACAAGTGCTATAAAACAGCTGTTCATGTCACAAACAGGCCAGTCTGACGCGTTTCGGCTGATGTGCCTTATTCATAGACTTGATTTTCTAGTTTAACCTGTGGAGCTTTATATGCCCCCTCACAATCTCATTGGTTGCCTGTGTAGGTGTGTGAACTCCCTCCTCCCCTTAGCTCGTCTGACATTGGTTATTTACCTCCCACTATCTTCTATTCCCCCTTTTGATACAGTTAAAAATATGGTGTTTAAACTAATACAAATATGCATAAATCTCATTTGTTTAGGATCATGGACATTAATATGTTTTACCGAATAAAGATTTCATGTAGCCCATATATATGTATATAGACTAAAATTGCGCCAGATACTCAACGGCACCTTCCACAGCAGTCCAATACTAGTATGAGATAGCTTCTTATCATAATGTTATCCCTCTAACCTTGGCAATATGTGTGCTTATATATAGAGCAACAAACTTCCTAAGAGCTGCCGTGGGCTGCTGTGGCATTCTCTCTCACCAATGCCTCATACACTTTATCTATAGACAGGATGGTAATAGTAAATGGCGATATGTAATGTCTCCTGTGAAATATATTTGGTTATCACACTCAAAGTGACACACAATCTACTAATGTATTTGTGCCGAAAATTCAGCATACACCCCAATGATCAGTTTGTCATGTTCACTTATCGGACTGGGTGTCTTTTTCTACATAATTTGGTTTTCAACTGTTACATGCTGTCTGATATTTGTCATAATGATAATATCCAATATCTATAACCATAAATTACAACATGATATCAATGGCACTAGCTTGTATTATTACTCATAGACATGGCTGTGACAATTAACGGCATTCAGTATCTGTTTTGCCAGGTCAATTATCTATAATTCATAATTGCACAATTGTGTCTAAATCTAATGACTAAAATATTTTTATATATATAATGTAATGAACGTACTACTCCGAATGAGGATAAATTACCCCTCACTATAGATAACCCTCAAATTGTCTTGCTGTAATTCGTTAGTACTCAGTCGAAAGCTATTCAGGCTTGCTGATGCTCCTATATCATATAATATATCTATCATCAATGCTCATCTGCACTGCTTCTAGAAAGCTCAACTGTGACCCCTACATAAAGTCTAAAGAAATAATGGGGTATCCTTCAATTCCATTGGGGGTGAATTTAATCGATTACTGTTATTATTACATCAGTGTTAGGTTATAATTGGATCGTAATATGCCTATTAGATTACTATTCAGCCAGCATGTAACTGTATCATATTGCATAATGTCTCACCATGTGTGCAGATAGCAAATATATCTACGTTGATCCTTATCTTTCCCAAAAATTGATAATGTCATCAGCTATATTCATACCAGCTGGTCTACGTTTGTTGAGGGTAAAGATCCAGTATGCCTCCCTGCGAAAAAGCTCTTGAACCCTGTCACCCCCTCTGGATTTTTTCTTTATCACATCTATGATCATCCATCTAAGGGTGTTTACATTACCCTGATGTTCAAACAAAAAATGTTTAGCAACTCCTGTGGTGGTCCTCTCTTTCTCTATATCATTGAGATGCTCCCTGATTCTTGCCCGAACCTCTCTTGACGTACACCCCACATACTGGAGTTTACAGTAATTGCATTGCACCATATATATAATGAATTCTGTTCTACAATTGGTACATAGTTTACACTCATAGACTTTTTGTGTGAATGTTGATTGAAATACCTTACTGGTTAGTGTGTAGCTGCAAGCTGTACAACTTCTAGTGCCACATTTGTAGTGACCCTTGCAGCTCAACCAACTACTCTCTTTCTTAGGTTTCTTTAACATACAGGGAGAGATCATATTCCCAATTGTAATATTTCTTCTGGGTACAAATATACAGCCTTTCTCTATGACATTTTTCAATGTGTCATCTCCTCTTAGAATTTGGAGATTCTTTTTGATAATATTACAAACTTTGTTGTACTGACTAGTATAAGTAGTCACAAAAGTAATCTCACTTCTCCCTTCCTGTCTGAGCGGTTTGGGCTGCAATAATGTTTCTCTGGGCATGCATTGAGCTTCTCTCATTGCTCTAGTAATAGGGCCCTCTGGATAACCCCTTTCTCTCAGTTTCTGAATCAATATCTTACTCTCCTTATCATAATCAGCACTATCTGAGCAATTCCGCTTGGCTCTGATAAGCTGACCTTTGGCCACGCCATAGTGCATATGGCATGGATGACAACTTCTTGTGTGAATCAAAGAATTTGCTGAGATAGGCTTAGTGAAGAGCTTTGTCTTGACCCCCCCAGCAACGATGTCACCTATTAGGGTAAACCTTCAATGTGTCAAAACAAAAAGTAAATGACAAACCTACATTGTTGCTGTTGAGGTATGTGACAAACTGTTCACTGGCTTCCCTGCTCCCCGCCCAGACAAACAGAAGGTCGTCTATGTAACGTTTATAACCCACTATCCATTCACCAAAGGAATTCATATCTGCAAAGACATGGGATAGCTCCCACCAGCCCATGAACAAATTGGCATAGGCTGGTGCGAACTTGGCTCCCATCGCCGTCCCATGCCTCTGCAGATAGAACTGTCCCCGAAAGGTAAAATAGTTGTGGTTCAGCAGAAATTCGATGACATGCAAGATGTAGTCCTTTAACTCAGAGGTGTAGTCACTCAGGAAATCAACTATTTCCTCTATTAGATTAGGTGTAATTAGTAAATATCTTGTAATTTGTTTTTTATTTTCTGTAATTTAGTGTTTTGTTTTTTTTGTAATTTAGCTAATTGTATTAAATTTATTTAATTGTATTTAATTTATGTAATTTATTTAAGTGTAATGTTAGGTGTTAGTGTAACTCAGGTTAGGTTTTATTTTACAGGTAAATATGTATTTATTTTAGCTAGGTAGTTAGTAAATAGTTAATAACTATTTAATAACTATTCTACCTAGTTAAAATAAATACAAACTTGCCTGTAAAATAAAAATAAACCCTAAGCTAGATACAATGTAACTATTAGTTATATTTTAGCTAGTTTAGGGTTTATTTTACAGGTAAGTATTTTGTTTTAAATAGGAATTATTTAGTTATTAATAGTAGGTTTTATTTAGATTTATTTTAATTATATTTAAATTAGGGGGTGTTAGGGTTAGTTTTAGACTTAGATTTAGGGGCTAATAAATTTAGTATAGTGGCGGCGACGTTAGGGGCGGCTGATTAGGGGTTAATAAATGTAGGTAGGTGGCGGCGATGTTAGGGACGACAGATTATGGGTTAATAATATTTAACTAGTGTTTGCGATGCAGGAGTGCGGCGGTTTAGGGGTTAATATGTTTATTATAGTGGTGGCGATATCGTGAGCGGCATATTAGGGGTTAATAATTTTATTTTAGTGTTTGCGATGTGGGAGGGCCTCGGTTTAGGGGTTAATAGGTAGTTTATGGTGTTTAGTGTACTTTTTAGCACTTTAGTTATGAGTTTTATGCTACGGCTTTGTAGTGTAAAACTCATAACTACTGACTTTAAAATGCGGTACGAATCTTGACGGGATAGGCTGCACCGCTCACTTTTTGGCCTCCCAGGACAAGCTTGTAATACCGGCGCTATGGAAGTCCTATTGAAAATAGACTATACGCAATTTGCGTAAGTTGATTTGCGGTGGGGCCAAAAAAATGTGCAGTGCCCCTAAATCTGCAAGACTCGTAATACCAGCGGTAGTAAAAAAGCAGCGTTGTGAGCCTTAACACTGCTTTTTTACTCATAACGCAAGACTCGTAATCTAGCCGTAACATTCTTGCAAAACTGCTGCCATATTGTACCATATAGTGCTTCAAACATGTTCACCCTCCTGAGCTTAACTCCCTGTTTTTTAACGAAGGATTCTGAGAACAGAAGGAAATTTCAATAATAAAAGTAAATTTAAAGTTGTTTAAAATAGCAAGCTTTATCTGAATCATGAAATAATTTTTTTGGGGTTTAAAGGGACATTAAACCCAAAAGTTTTCTTTCATTATTTAGACGGAGAATACAATTTAAAAAAAGTGTCCAATTTACTTCTATTATCAAATTTGCTTTGTTCTCATGTTATTCTTTGTTGAAGGGATATCTAGGTAGGTAGCGTGCACATGCCTGAAACACTACATGACAGGAAATAGTGCTGCCATCTAGTGCTCCTGCTGATGTATAACATTGTTGCAAAACTGCTGCCATATAGTGCTGTAGACACGTGCACACTCATGAGCTTAGATCCCAGCTTTTCAACAAAGGATAACAAGAAAACAAAGAAAATTTGATAACAGAAGTAAATTGGAAAGTTTTTTTTTAAATTTTAAGCTCTATCGGAATCATGAAAGAAAACATTTGGGTTTTATGTCCCTTTAATGTCCCTTTAACTATTGGCTGCTGGCTTGCTCATTTGAGCCTACACTAAAGGTGCTACAATTCTGCATCTGCAGATTGATAAATATTTCAAGGGAGTAGGTATAAGTTTTCTGTCTGGTCTTGGTGCATTCTCTAACCATTTCCCCCTGCAGATCTTCCTATATAAACTAGGGAGATCTGCAGGGGGAAATGGTTGGAGAATGCACCAAGACCAGACAGAAAACTTATACCTACTCCCTTGAAATATTTATCAATCTGCAGATGCAGAATTGTAGCACCTTTAGCACCTTTAGTGTAGCACCTTAATTGTAGCACCTTTAGTGTAGGCTCAAATGAGCAAGCCTTACAAACTGAAAGGTGGATAAATTGTGTAAAAACACTTATTTACCCTAATAGAAAACACATGCATAAGAAAATAGAAGTGACTGAAATATAATGGGCAAGATAACAAGTGGAACACAAAAGTTTGAACACGGATGATAAGGGGTTTATCGCGGGTATTTGCGCTTGTCAGGTTTACCGATGATGTTATAAATTGAAGGTAAATGCGATCTCTTGAGCGCAATTGCGATTTACGCTAGAATGATTACCTCATCCTCAGAACTCTGGTTAACTGTTTTGTGAAACAAAAAAGTGTCCCAAAACACATCAAAAACACATTAGAAATTACACTTACACTCATAACACCATCTAATAAAAATTATTAAAATAAATAATGCACACAAAAGTTATAAAGGATCAAAGATATGAGATCTCAGTTGTTAGAAAACAAAAGCAGGCAATGGGTTTTAACATAGAGAAACATACATAGACATGTCTATATATGTACATGTATGTATATACAGTATAAATGTCTATATATGTACACACATGTATTTATATGTGTGTATATGCATTTACAGACTTATATACAGGGAGTTCAGAATTATTAGGCAAGTTGTATTTTTGAGGATTAATTTTATTATTGAACAACAACCATGTTCTCAATGAACCCAAAAAACTCATTAATAACAAAGCTGAATATTTTTGGAAGTAGTTTTTAGTTTGTTTTTAGTTTTAGCTATTTTAGGGGGATATCTGTGTGTGCAGGTGACTATTACTGTGCATAATTATTAGGCAACTTAACAAAAAACAAATATATACCCATTTCAATTATTTATTTTTACCAGTGAAACCAATATAACATCTCAACATTCACAAATATACATTTCTGACATTCAAAAACAAAACAAAAACAAATCAGTGACCAATATAGCCACCTTTCTTTGCAAGGACACTCAAAAGCCTGCCATCCATGGATTCTGTCAGTGTTTTGATGTGTTCACCATCAACATTGCGTGCAGCAGCAACCACAGCCTACCAGACACTGTTCAGAGAGGTGTACTGTTTTCCCTCCTTGTAAATCTCACATTTGATGATGGACCACAGGTTCTCAATGGGGTTCAGATCAGGTGAACAAGGAGGCCATGTCATTAGATTTTCTTCTTTTATACCCTTTCTTGCCAGCCACGCTGTGGAGTACTTGGACGCGTGTGATGGAGCATTGTCCTGCATGAAAATCATGTTTTTCTCTTCCTGTACCACTGCTTGAAGAAGGTGTCTTCCAGAAACTGGCAGTAGGACTGGGAGTTGAGCTTGACTCCATCCTCAACCCGAAAAGGCCCCACAAGCTCATCTTTGATGATACCAGCCCAAACCAGTACTCCACCTCCACCTTGCTGGCGTCTGAGTAGGACTGGAGCTCTCTGCCCTTTACCAATCCAGCCACGGGCCCATCCATCTGGCCCATCAAGACTCACTCTCATTTCATCAGTCCATAAAACCTTAAAAAAATCAGTCTTGAGATATTTCTTGGCCCAGTCTTGACGTTTCAGCTTGTGTGTCTTGTTCAGTGGTGGTCGTCTTTCAGCCTTTCTTACTTTGGCCATGTCTCTGAGTATTGTACACCTTGTGCTTTTGGGCACTCCAGTGATGTATGGCCAAACTGGTGGCAAGTGGCATCTTGGCAGCTGCACGCTTGACTTTTCTCAGTTCATGGGCAGTTATTTTGCGCCTTGGTTTTTCCACACGCTTCTTGCGACCCTGTTGACTATTTTGAATGAAACGCTTGATTGTTCGATGATCAAGCTTCAGAAGCTTTGCAATTTTAAGAGTGCTGCATCCCTCTGCAAGATATCTCATTATTTTTGACTTTTCTGAGCCTGTCAAGTCCTTCTTTTGACCCATTTTGCCAAAGGAAAGGAAGTTGCCTAATAATTATGCACACCTGATATAGGGTGTTGATGTCATTAGACCACACCCCTTCTCATTACAGAGATGTACATCACTTAATATGCTTAATTGGTAGTAGGCTTTCAAGCCTATACAGCTTGGAGTAAGACAACATGCATAAAGAGGATGATGTGGTCAAAATACTCATTTGCCTAATAATTCTGCACTCCCTGTATATATATATATATATATATATATATATATATATATATATATATATATATATATATAAAGACACAAATACATATGAATACATATATAGACATAAACATTCCACCACCGACAACAGTCAGGTTACATTTGTGACTGACTACAGCTGTGACTACCAACATATCTATAATGTAGTGAGAAAGCATTTTAAACTTTTGGTGGCAGAGGACAAACTCATTGATTGTGTCAAGACAGGCATTAGGTGCTCTAATAGGAGAAACAAGTCACTGGGTAACTACCTTTCCCCCACAGTTTTGCCTAAAACATCTACTCCCACCAGTTCATGGCTCACCAACAAAGGAATGTACAGATGTGGGAGCAGCAGATGTAAAGCCTGTGTCTACATCGATATCTCCGATACCTTCACATCTGCTGTCACGGGTCGTTCTTTTGACATAAACTATTTTTTAAACTGCACATCAAATTTCGTGATTTATCTTATCACTTGCACATTGTGCAATGTACAGTATGTCGGACTTAAGACCCGTGACATTAGGTCCTGCATCAGGGAACATCTGTTCACTATCAAGGTAGGGAAATCCACATCACCCATTGTCCAGCACTTTGTTAATTCACATGGGAAAAATGCCTCTAGCTTTAAGTGACTAGCAATTGACAAGGTCCCCCCCCCCTCACAGGCGAGGAGAGGATAGACAAAAATTGCTGGAGAAACGGGAGATGCTATGGATTTTTAAGTTATGTACTAAGGTCCCATCGGGACTTAAATGCAGAATATGATTTGATCAATTACTGGGAGTGCATTTTATCATATTTCTTTAAGTACATTTATGTGGGCCATCCTTTAGTATATCAATGCAAATGGCCTCCATCCTTAAGTATAATACATATATATTTTGGTAAGCATAACAACTCACTCACCCAAACAACATCTAGTTAATTTTCAATATATTTATATGCTTCATTATATCTCGCCTTTTGCGATATTCTGCTGTCAAGGGATATATCATACTTCCTTCATTGGTCTTTATACTTAACACTACCTACGTTTTTTAGATATAACCTTCCTTAGGTCCATTAATGCATAACAATCATCACATCCTGATGACTATTGTAATATATGTTCACGATTGCTTAGAATATATCTTAGCAACCAGGGATACAAGGGCATTGGTTGGACCGGTAACGGTTTAATCCAATGAGAGTTTTACACACCCTTTTTAAACGTGCACTTCTGTGCACTTTTTTATCAGTAGTAAGTACGGCTAACAGCTAACGCCAAAACGCGTATACTGTATTATCTTTTGTATCGTGATTTCTTTTTGACCATCCATGGAGTATATGGAGTGTATTATCTCTTAATTCATTGGAATAAAGTATTGACTTTTTAGCGCTAAAGCTGCTATCTTTTTGGTTTGGATTTATTAGCCTGGTTTGGGGCAGCTTTTTCACCTTTTTGTGGCGCTATTTCCTACCTGGAGGTTCCGTCTACAGCTGACTGTCCTACCATCTCCGCCCCTCTTCTTGAGGCTCAGGTATTGGAGGAGTTCAAAATTGACATCCGCAATCATGTGATCAGAGTGGGGACTCTGCGTTCATGCCGGAAGTACGGAGGAGCCGCGATAGTGAGCTGTAATACCCGTCCTTCCTTGTCTTCACTTATCCGAAGATTGGGTCTTCTTGATCCGACGCACGCACTGTAGGACAACTGATTGTTTATAACGGAACAGAGATTGAGATTACTAATACATGTTTGCGGGACTACAGCAACAGTTAAGCTACATAGTAGCAGTTCATTATTGGGGGGTTAGTGTGAACTCTACCACCCACCCACATTGCGGGTCACACAGTATTGGAAATTGCATAGTTTACGACCGTATTACTTGCCACATCCAGTAAAAGCCCAGAAGCCCAGTCCAGCACTTTTCTTCTGGTTTTGTATATATATATATATATATATATATATATATATATATATATATATATATACATACATTGGAACCCTTTGCTGTCAAGTAGATGAAAACAAGTGTATGCAATATTCATGTTTAATAAAGGTTTTAACTATGTATTTACTGTACATTTCTCAGATTTCAATGTTCTGCACATAGCAGAATATCTTCTAAGTATTTTTAAATAAATATTTATATATATATATATATATATATATATATATATCTGTATATATCTATACCTATATTTAATCATCTATATATATAGGTATAAATATATATTTTACCAAAATACCATCAGATATAAACATATAGAAATATGTATTTAAGAATAAATAGAACATATTGTTTTATGTGAAAAACATTGGAATATGAAATATTCATATTTTTATGTTTGGTTAGCGCACATGTAAATATGCGATCGTGTTTGTGTGCGAGTAAGGTGTTTTTTTGCTCCATTGACTTTAATGGGAGAATACATCTTTGAGCATGTGGTCTAACTTCTGCTATTTGTGTGCATCGGTTTAGCGCACAAGCAATAACTTTTACTTTCAACCTGTAATACAGATGTAACCTGATGCACACACAAAGTTTACTTCTAGCGCAGTTAGTGTTAGAGTGAAAGTGCTAAATAGCTCTCCACTCGTAATCTGGCCCAATATAAGCAGAAAACAGGGTCATCTGATATGTATTGGCTTCATATTTAATTTTTAAAGTGTGCCCCCTGTTCTCCTCTATATATAATAATGATTATGCCTATTATAAGTTATTGATGTTTGTGTATAATGCAGATCAATCCTTGAAATCATTATGAAGACAATGTTCTTCACACTAGAATATACGTCTGGTATGGAGGAGACAATATAATGATGGAGAGTGGCCAGTTGTCAGCTTTATTTAAACTGCAGATTAGTAGAAATAATTATATAGACCACTTATAAGCAAAATTCTTGGTATTCTTTGACAGATCAATATCTCTTTATTTAAAGATTAAAGGTGTGTTTATTCTTGTAGATCTGTATCTAGACATGTGGGAATGTATGTTCTATGCCATCAGTAACTCAATAAAGTCTAAAATCAATTCACACAGGTTCCCAAGAATTATAAACCCTAGGTTTATCTAGACATTTGTTCAACAGCCCACACTCCATATTGGTAAAAAAAATGGCCATGCTGAATATTTGTGCCTTATTATACCATCGCTCTCTTAGATTTATTAGACACCTGCTGTTTTTCTATCACATTCATTTTCTTTATGTTTTCATCTGCCAACAAACTACAGATTAGCAAAGGAAACAAGGATAATATTAAAGTAAACTTCTTGTGCATTGCTAGGAGACACAGCAGGTAATGGATTCAGGTGGGCACAAAATATGTGTTTATTGTATTAACCCATAGATTTATTAAAATAGCTTTCTGAAATAAATTATTATTTTCTATTTGTTAGAATTTTTGTGTGCGATTATTTATGCTTTGACCTCATTCAAATCCATTTGAAGAGCCATGCAAAAACATAATATAGTAGCTCATTCAACTTTATTATCTAAGTCATTCTAATTCCTTTAAACATTCACAGAATCTCAGAATCGGTCTGTAAACCTTTCCAATTTAGGTGTCACTGATATTTTGTTTTGCAATTTGGTAAATGATTGAAAACATGTCCACTAAGTGCTTTATCATGAGATTTATACTGACTTGCAAACAGTTTACATGGGATTTTAACAGTACTGGATTTTGTACTGCATTTTTCAGTCCTGAAAACTGAAAGAGCAAATGGCAGACTTTACAACCTCAACCTTGCTACGCATTCTCTTTAATTTGCAGTCTGTTATCTTATCATTTCTATTGAAGCTAAACAATGAAAGTTTTGTTAACACAATAACAGCTTCAATCCCTGTTATATCTAGGCCCGGATAATAAAAAGTGCAACGAGGCGGGGCGGAGCCAGCCAATGTAGAAAATGGCCACATAATCTATTTTCTCTATGCCACAGCCCTAATAAACTTCTAATTTAGGTGTCATATCACTTTCATTCAGGGGTAAATCTGGTGGCAGAGAGACATATGGTAGCTTTGATCTTACTCAGCAGCAGTGACGTGCAGTGACGTCAGAGGCTGGTGAGGCAGTGGCTAGGATACGCCTTCATTCTTTAGATATCCTTTGTTGAAGAAATAGCAATGCACATGGGTGAGCCAATCACATGAGGTATCTATGTGCAGACATCAATCAGCAGCTACTGAGCATTTTTAGATATGATTTTCAACAAAGGATATCAAAAGAATGAAGACAATTAGATGTAAATTGGAAAGTTATTTAAATTTGCATATGGGTTTCATGTCCCTTTAAATGGAGTCTTGGAAAACTGGTCAACTTAGTAAACATCTGATTTTAGTCTAAAAGGATTGTAACAGAAACTCTTGACAGATAACACAATGCTTGCTCTGATTATGAGATCTACAAATCGATGCCCATTAAAATATGTTTAAAACATACTTTTTACTTTAATGCTGCAAATTATGCTTATAAATTCTTTCATTATTCAGTAAATATAAAAATGTCTTGATCCAGTGGTGGCTGGTGAAATTTAAAGATGGTGGGGCGCTTGACCCCATCCATTTAAATAAAGCCATACCATCAGATGGCACTACCAATTCATTAATTAAATAAATAAAAGGTAGACAGAAACACAGAAAAGCACTCGGGGGGGGGGGGGGAAAGGGAGAGACGGGGGAGAGAGACACAGAGGGTTAGAGAGAGAGAAAGAGAGACACAATCATACACAGAGGGTTAGAGAGAGACACAATCACAGACAGAGGGTTAGAGAGAGAGAAAGAGAGAGACAGAGACACAATCACACACAGAGGGTTAGAGAGAGAGAGAAAGAGAGAGACAATCACACACAGAGGGTTAGAGAGAGAGAAAAAAAAGAGAGAGAGAGACACAATCACACACAGAGGGTTAGAGAGAGAGAAAGAGAGAGAGACACAATCACACACAGAGAGTTAGAGAGCGAGAGAGAAAAAAAAAGAGAGAGAGAGACACAATCACACACAGAGGGTTAGAGAGAGAGAAAAAAAAGAGAGAGAGAGACACAATCACACACAGAGGGTTAGAGAGAGAGAAAGAGAGAGAGACACAATCACACACAGAGAGTTAGAGAGAGAGAGAGAAAAAAAAAGAGAGAGAGAGACACAATCACACACAGAGGGTTAGAGAGAGAGAAAGAGAGAGAGACACAATCACATACAGAGGGTTAGAGAGAGAGAAAGAGAGAGAGAGACACACAATCACATACAGAGGGTTAGAGAGAGAGAGAAAGAGAGAGAGACACAATCACACACAGAGGGTTAGAGAGAGAGAAAGAGAGACACAATCACACACAGAGGGTTAGAGAGAGAGAGAGAGAGAGAGAGAGAGAGAGAGAGACAATCACACACAGAGGGTTAGAGAAAGAGAGACACAATCATACACAGAGGGTTAGAGAGAGAGAGAGACACAATCACACACAGAGGGTTAGAGAGAGAGAAAGAAAGACACAATCACACACAGAGGGTTAGAGAGAGAGAAAGAGAGAGAGAGACAAAATCATACACAGAGGGTTAGAGAGAGAGAGAGAGACACAATCACACACAGAGGGTTAGAGAGAGAGAAAGAGAGAGAGACACAATCACACACAGAGAGTTAGAGAGAGAGAGAGAAAAAAAGAGAGAGAGAGAGACACAATCACACACAGAGGGTTAGAGAGAGAGAAAGAGAGACACAATCACACACAGAGGGTTAGAGAGAGAGAAAAAAAAGAGAGAGAGAGACACAATCACACACAGAGGGTTAGAGAGAGAGAAAGAGAGAGAGACACAATCACACACAGAGAGTTAGAGAGAGAGAGAGAAAAAAAGAGAGAGAGAGACACAATCACACACAGAGGGTTAGAGAGAGAGAAAGAGAGACACAATCACATACAGAGGGTTAGAGAGAGAGAAAGAGAGAGAGAGAGACACAATCACACACAGAGGGTTAGAGAGAGAGAAAGAGAGACACAATCACACACAGAGGGTTAGAGAGAGAGAGAGAGAGAGAGAGAGAGAGACACAATCACACACAGAGGGTTAGAGAGAGAGAGAAAGAGAGACACAATCATACACAGAGGGTTAGAGAGAGAGAGAGACACAATCACACACAGAGGGTTAGAGAGAGAGAAAGAAAGACACAATCACACACAGAGGGTTAGAGAGAGAGAAAGAGAGAGAGAGACAAAATCATACACAGAGGGTTAGAGAGAGAGAGAGACACAATCACACACAGAGGGTGAGAGAGAGAGAGAGAGAGAGAGACAGACACAATCACACACAGAGGGTTAGAGAGAGAAAGAGAGAGAGAGACAATCGCACACAGGGGGTTAGAGAGAGAGAGACAGAAAAAGACAAAATCACACACAGAGGGTTAGAGAGAGAGAGAAAGAGAGAGAGACACACAATCACACACAGAGGGTTAGAGAGAGAGACACAATCACACACAGAGGGTTAGAGAAAGAGAGAGACACAATCGTACACAGAGGGTTAGAGAGAGAGAGAGAGAGAGAAAGAGAGAGACACAATCACACACAGAGGGTTAGAGAGAGAGAAAGAGAGAGAGACACACAATCACACACAGAGGGTTAGAGAGAGAAAGAAAGATAGACACAATCACACACAGAGGGTTAGAGAGAGAGAGAGAGAAAGAGAGAGAGACACACAATCACACACAGAGGGTTAGAGAGAGAGAGACACACAATCACACACAGAGGGTTAGAGACACACAATCACACACAGAGGGTTAGAGAGAGAGAAAGAGAGACACAATCATACACAGAGGGTTAGAGAGAGATAGAGAGAGAGAGAGAGGGAGGGAGAGAGAGAGAGAGAGAGGGAGAGAGAGAGAGACACAATCACACACAGAGGGTTAGAGAGAGAGAAAGAGAGACACAATCATACACAGAGGGTTAGAGAGAGAGAGAGAGACACAATCACACACAGAGGGTTAGAGAGAGAGACACAGAGAGAGAGACACAATCACACACAGAGGGTTAGAGAGACACATTTGGGATGAGAGAGTCAGAGGGGGAGGAAGAGAGACAGAGAGAGAAAGACACCATGGGGGAGAACAACACATAAGGAGAGAGATGGATAGATAGAGAGAGAGACACACACACACACAAGGGGGGGGGGGAGGGTCCACTGCATTTTTAAGTAATAAAACAGCAGAGCTACAGAGGGTTCATAAAGTGAGACTATAATTTAGTGTGAAGTACAGAGGCAAGCTGCTAAGTTAGTGAGTAAACCAAAATACAAAAACGATCCTTTGCTGTAAAAGAGTAAAAAAACACTAAACCACATTCATTAAATTATCATTTTCACTAACAGAATCCCTATCAGTAAAATCTTACTTTAATAAGATGTGGCTAAAACACTGCTCTCTCTGCCTCTCTTCCTGCTCTGTATAAGGATTCAGAAAGTGACAGTGGCACATTCCACTGCACTTAGAGGGGAAGAACAGAACTCTCTTTTTAACTTTAGCAAAGCTAGCAGGTTCACAGGACAACAATAAAATATATGAAAGTTGTTTTTTTTAGGTTTTTGTTTTATATGATTTAACATCCAGCCCCAACCCTAAGTTCCACTTACTAATGTCTCTCACTGGATTGGTTCAGCCCAAATAGGACTGCCTCAAATAAGCAGTTAATGGGCCATGCAATGATCTTAACCACTTTCATCCAGTAGATGGTGCAGCATGTTGTGTAATGGTGGGCAGACCTGATTGTGCCTCTACATTGCACAACATATAGCTGTAAAAAAAAAAATGCTGGGGGGAAAAAAATTACAATTTTTTTTTTAAAGCCAATAAAAAATATATATATATATTTTTGCCCATATGAGAGGTGAAGCACTGCCTCACCTGCCTCTAGTGACTGCACATCACTGCTCAGCAGTCTTCGCTATTAGGAGACATGTAGATTCAGCAGGCACAAAGTTATTGATCTACTGAGCATATTTTTGCCATAATTGACCTGATGGCATCAGTTCTTGATGACAGATCTGAATTGAATTCTACAGGAAAGTATATATACCTTCTTCCAGTTCAATGTAGAGATCTTGGAGAGACTGCACTGTGAATTTGTGACTAGCGGAAACACGAACAAGGAGGATTGTTGTATTCTTGGGCCCCACCTGAGCAGTCAGGCCTCAAAATAGGAATCTTGCGTCAGTCTGACCCCCCCCCCCATCACTCAGGGTATTGCAGTCATAGTTGGACTGCTATTTCTAAACCTGTTGTCCCACTTATCTTGGAAGTGCTGCTAGTAGCATGTGAGACTTCATATGACATACCTGATCAGGACCTGGTTAAAACAAAATGGAGTCATTAGCCCGATGAGAGTCTGAGATCCTGCAACATCTAAAGGATCACTTTGAGAAAATTGAGCAAATGTGTTAGTATCTCTATTTTTGCTACCATGCTTATAGCTTTTAGGCCTTCCCTGTCAGTCTGACTCAAATAGCTTTGTTTACAAAATGATAAGTAGGTTTGATAAATGTTAGTTTGAATAAGTGTTTTTTCTCTTTCTGTTCGCATTTGTCTTTTACAATGTGTTGGTAACAATCTTATTTTGTATATTTAAAAAGTAATGAAGAATTATCATTTCATATCAGTTTACTATAGTATAAAATCTGAGGCTTCTGTTATGAGACCCACAAGTGGTCTCCTTTATTTTAGGTTACTCACTCTTGAAATAATCAATCCTAAATTATTTGAGGTTCAAAAGTTGCAGAGAGGGTTAAAAATTTGACTGGCATATCTTTAATACATTGTATTATTAAAATTATTTCCAAAGTTTGTTTTCTCTGTACCCTGAAAGCAGCTAAAGTCATCTTTTCATTCTTGAATTACATCCTTGTAATCCACGTTTTGATTACAATGGACCAGATTACAAGTGAATCACAAAATATCGCTTTCGCTAAAGCGATATTTTTGCCCCACTTTGTAATACCAGCGCATGTAAATGTGTGCTGGTACTGCGAGTTAGTTGCAATTGCACAGAAGCATTGCGCTCACATAAGCGTCCTTCCATGCCATGCCATGAGACACGGCAAAAGAGCTAGTGCAGCGAAGGGGGTAAGTCGAGCAGCAATGGGAAGCAAACTGTAAAAATTTATGTATATGCTTATATACCTTTATATTTATGTGTTAATATGTGTATATACAGATATTAACACATAAATATATATTTATATAAGCATATATATATATATATGCAGTTGGAATAAAAAAGTTTCAACCCCCATTGCAAATCAGGTTTATTGTCAAAATTTACAGACTTTCATCTGTTTGCAATGAACAAATCAAACAAACGCAATTGAAATAGCTCAACACCTGGGGGACATTTAGAAAAAAGGATCCGCCGCTATGTCGAGCGAGCCTGTCAAAATATTCCAAGCTCCTGACATAGCGTCATTGCCGAGAGGTGTTCACTATAAATGCCATTGGTCAGCGATGCTGGTTATAGATAACACCCAACATCACCGCCCATATGTATCCTTTGAAATAGAACTACCATGCCTACCTACTAATCCTAATACCCCTCAACCAAAGTACTTCCACAAAAGGCACTTTAAAGGGCTATTGCAATTAAGGGTTTAGGTTGTTTTTTATGGGGCATGTAGATTAGTGTTTGGTTTAATGGTGGGTCTTTTCATTTTGGATACTGTAATTTATTATTTTTTTTAACTTAGATTTTCTATTTATTGTAACTTAGTGAGGTCAGTGGCTAGTATCAGAGACAGATAAACACACATATGAACTTGATAGAGGTAGTTTACATTCATCACCTCCTTAGTACATCATACAGTCTCAGTGCTAAATGTTAAACAGTTCTTCCTCCTGCAAGCTGCAATTGCATCCCCTCTTCATTGATTGGTCTAACTGTGCTGTCTGCCTATTGGCTGACAGCAGCAGCACATAATACCAGGTAGCCAGTGGAAGGCAGAGGTTATGGAGGTTGTGTGACACTTGTAAGATAATCTCAACAATTTTTTTTTAAAGCACTTTATAGAAAGATCCTAAAATAGGATCTCTTGCCTAATTTCTACCCTTCCTCTTTCTCTTGCATATTTGTACCCCAATTTCCTTATGAAAAAATCTTGAACCAGTACACCAAAAACTCTGACCAGAGTTGTTCATCCTTACCCCAAATAGCCACACCCACGCAGACCACATGCTTGCTCTTGCACGTTCCTATCCCAGTATTCATCAAAAGCCAGAAGCATATAGTTATCTAGTTTCAGCCATGGAAAAATGAAATGCTTATGCATATACATAAAATGTTCATTTAAACCGTGTTGTATATTAATAATAGGCACATTTGGCAATGCAGTGCATTGACAGTAAATGACATGCCTCATGAATCATGAGGTATGTCACTCTCTGTCACTGCCGGTCTAAGAACGGAATACAGGCCAGGGGTAAATACCGCTCCACTGTTGGTCTTTCTAATCCTGAGGGAGAGAGAGGGAGTGAAGGATGGGGAGATGGTCTGGAGAGTGGGGCAGAGAGGGAAAAGTCTCCAAGAGCCAGAGCCTCTTACCTGCAGTGCAGAGTAGATTGGGTGAAGACTGAAGCTTGCCCCCGGTGCCTGAGAGACCAGAAGTAGGAAGGCTAGGCAGCGCTGGGGCTGGGAATGGCAGGTTCGATTAGCTAGTAGCTCCTGCAATGCTCTCTTGCGAGTCTGCCACTCAGAGTTCCCTCTTCTAAGTAGTTTCCAACCACAGATTGTCAGAGAGCGCTTCTCTTAAACTAACACTGGCTTGAGACACGCCGCCTATTAGGCAGATATGATAGCTGCCTCACCTGGGGCTTTTTAATGATTGGCCTAATTATGTCATATGACACCTGACCTGTCAGAAAGTGGGGTCCATGCTCCATCCAGCACCATAAGAGGTTGTGCAATAAAGGGAGTCTGAGCTCATCACTGCCTCACTGTATTTGAAAAGAAACTCAGAAAATATGTTGAGTTTTTTATTATTTTCATTTTACTTTCACATTATTTTTCTTTTCATGACAGGTATTTTAGCACATTTCTATGACTCATTATTTAAACATTGATTATAATTTTAGTGACATAGCTTCATAGTTATAATGGGGAGATTTACTATTTAGTATACTTTTTTAAAGTGAGGTATTTTTCTGACAGTTCCAGGGGAGTGTAGTTTAGACATTTCATACGTTTAGGCATTATTAGGGACTTAGCTGGGCATTCTGGGGGTGTAAGTTAATTGTGATGTAGTTGTAGGTTGTCAGGGGAAGTTAGGTTGGTGGTGCAGAGGGAGTGTAGGTTAGCTCTGACATAGGTGTAGGTGGTCGGTCAGAGAAAGCGAGACGAAGAAAGGGAAGTGTAGTTTAGGCATGCATAGTTATAGATGTTCAGGGGACCCCCCACTGGCTGCAGCAAAATGCTGACAAGCAGTGATGTTTGCGATGCGGGTGGTATTGTCAAGCTCCCGTTGACTTCTATGGGAGAGACATCATTGCTCGTCTGGAGAGGCTCCTCCAAATAAGGAAAGTTGTGGGTAAAATTTGACCATTGAAACAACTGCAGCAAACAAGCACCTAGATTACAAGTTTTGATTTCCGGTTTTAACGCTGAAAAAATGGCCATTTCAGCGTAAAAACTGGACCACAGCCACTACGAGTCTTGTCGGTATGTTACATAGTACACTAACATGCATAAACTACCTATTAACCCCTAAACTGAGGCCCTCCTCGTAAACAGTAAAATAAACGTATTAACCCCTAATCTGCCGCTCCCGTCATCGCCGCCACTAATGAATTTATTGACCCCTATTCCACCACTCCCTGACATTGCCGCCACTATAATAAAGTTATTAACCCCTATTCCCCTGCACCCCAACATCGCCAACACTATAATAAAAATATTAACCCCTATTCCGCAGCTTTCAGATATTGCCACCACTAAATAAGGTTATTAACCCCTAAACCTCTGGCCTCCCACATCACTGCCACTAAATAAACCTATTAACCCCTAAACCGCTAGGCCTCTAAATCGCAAAAAACTAAATTAAACTATTAACCCCTAAACCTATCCCCTCCTAACTTTAAATTAAAATTACAATATCCCTATATTAAAATAAATAAAAACTTACCTGTGAAATTAAAAAATCTAAGTTTAAACTATATATTAAAGGGCCATGACACCCAAATGTTGAAACACTTGAAAGTGATACAGCATAGCTGTAAAATGTTGACTATAAAATATCACCTGAACATCTCTATGTACAAAAGAAATATATTTTACCTCAAAATGTCCTAAGTATTCAAACCTCATTGCAAAGGACAAAGCAGCAAATCAGTATGTCTGTCCCGGGACAGGCAAGGGAGTGAGCTTTGTGCACACTCATGTTAATTCGCTATTCAGTTTAAGGAAGTTTACTATGAAATCTCATAAGAGTTAAGTGAAATCTCATGAGATCACATTAAAAGAGTTAATGACTGGCTGCAGTTCATTTCTTCATTTTTTTTTTTACCTGCAGCTGAACAGCAGCTGAAGTATACTTTTTTCCACAGAACTTACTCTGGTGAGCTGGGGAAATTGTGAGGTAAAACCTTTTTTACATAGAGATGCTCAGGTGATATTTTCATGTCAGCTTTTTACAGTTATGCTGCATCAGTTTCAAATGATTTAACATATTAGTATTATGTCCCTTTAAACTAAGATTACTAGTATACTAAAATTAAAAAACTACAAATTAAATAAACTAAATTACACATTAAAAAACCTAACACTACTAGAAAAATTTAAATCTACAATTACAAAAAATAAAAAATACTAAATTACAACCCCCCACTAAATTAAAAAAAATAACAAATGAAATTATCCAAAATAAAGACAATTACACCTAATCTAATAGCCCTTTAAAAATAAAAAAGCCCCCCTAAAATAAAAAAACCCTAACCTACAATAAACTACCAATAGCCCTTAAAAGGGCCTTTTATATGGGATTGCCCTAATGAAATCAGCACTTTTCCCTGAAAAAAAAATACAAAGACCCCCCAACAGTAAAACCCACCACCCAACCACCCCCTCAAAATAAAAAACCTAACTAACAAAAACCTTATCTACCCATTGCCCTTAAAAGGGCATTCAGCTCTCTTTCATTGCCCTGAAAAGGGCATTTAGAAAGCCCAAACCCTAATCTAACACCCAAAAAATTTAAAAAAAAACCTTAACACTAACCCCGACTATCCACTTACAGTTTCTGAAGTCCGGACATCCAGACAGCGAAGTCTTCTTACAGGCGGCAAGGTCTTCATCCATCCAGGCCATGTCTTCTATTTTCATCCAGGTAGCATCTTCTATCTTCATCCCAGCGGCGCGAAGTGGGTCCATCCTTCAAGATTTTCAAATCAGCCAATAGAATTTCAGTAGCTCTCATCCTATTGGCTGAATTTGAACATCCAATAGTATTTCAGTAGCTCTCATCCTATTGGCTGATTTGAATTTCAAAAATCAAATCAGCCGAGGGGGCAGAGCCAACGGTTAAGCTGAGCAGACGCAGGTACAGGGAGCTCCTGCTCTAATAAATTAACAAAGGCCATTAAATAGCCCTAAATCAACTTTTTACATAGCAATTCTGATCTAAAATCAAAGAATAGCCTTCACTGATCATACTTTGGAGCAACTCGCAGAATATTACTAAAGCAAAGGGGAAGCAGTGTCGGCGGGGACTCGGAGTCTCCCTTATCAGTGAAGAGCCGACTTCTAGTTTTGCTCCTACCGGAGCCCTCAAACCTAGGTAAGCTCTTGGCTCCTAGACTTCCTACTAAGGCTCATTCCTCACCGGTTCGGATCCTCTACTGAGCTGAGGGGATGGACTCTTTAATATTAGAAGCTCTGATCATGCTGGGATCCCGCATGGATGCCCAGTTCGCTATCCTCTCTAAACACCTATCTCTCAGCCGGGAGGACTCACCTGACTGGCCTGAGGAGGATCCCAACAATTTACCCTCCCCGGTCGCACATTTACTTAAACAAGATAGAATGGCGGACGCAACCAGCCAAGTACCTTCAACACCGCACCAGCAAGCTGATCCTACTTCCAACTCCACTGAACCACTCTCAGCTCTGGCCCCGGAGCGGCAGACCGGGCTCGGGGTTAAGGGGAAGGTAGGCGGCTATGTGGAAGACTTGCTCCTAGATACCGGAGTACAGTCAGAGGCCTTAACCACGAGGCAGTCTTGCAGCGATCGCGCCATGTCCTACCAAGAGCTCTCAGCACGCAGCAAGCGACCACGATCTCAAAAAGGAATGGGCTCTAACGAACTGTTTTCCCTCCACAGGCTCCAGAGCTATACAATAAACAGACTACTCTATTTGGTCTTCATGATCGGGACTTTGAACCATTTTACTTGACTATGCTATTGTGCCTTACACGACCCCATAGCCAGGCTCCACACAGGAGACTATGCACAAGATCAGAGCCGGTCTGGGGTAGGCTGACTCACAAAGTCATAATGCTGCATGGTTCAGTTGCAAAATAGACCGGTTCTCTTCACTTTGTTTATTGTAGCTTTTCAGCAGTTTACATGTTTGTTTTTTAGGAATGCATTTACCAGGATATTTAAATAAGATTGTTGATTTAGATGTTAATTTAAAGAGGGCCTATACCTAATGTCCTAAATGTATTGGAATTTGCATCCCATTGAACTTGGACATGTGCATAACACGCATACTAGTGTCCTGACTTCCTGAATACTCTATAATCCCAGCGAGTTTGAAATTTAGTTTTATTTTCACCCTCTAATAGTAGGATTGAGAAGAAGCCCTGTATAGCATCATAACATTTCTCTTAGGTACAAATATGCCCTAGACATTAATCACTTAATGGCGACAGCTTCCCTTCCTGATGCTGCTCTAGTAGCCTTACCTATTTGTCTGTGTTTTGCTATATGTTTAGTTTAAGCCTTTTACTCTCCGGAGTTGGTGAGTACTCACTCTGTTCTCCACAAGGATATATACCAGTGTCATTGATTTGCAGCTCCTTTCACACATAGCCATTTTCAGTTTGAAACATAGTTATCTCCTATGGCTATAATGAAGATCCTTAAAGTCCTAAAATAGTACTTGATCAACAGGGATATAAGTCAGACTCTAACACATAATTTGTCACACAGCTTAGTGAAATCCTATATAGCACATCTCATCTTAATTCCCTTTATTATAATGCTAGATCCCATACCCTCACATAGTCTTACAGACAATCGCGTCTATATGCCACAAAACAGACGATATAGCTTACCAACAGAGTTGTACTCTTAGATAGTACCTAATCATACGGTGTATAAAGATACCATATGATCTTCCTGCTTCCCTATTTCATTTTCCCCCTATTTTAGCGGTTAAAACTCTCACAATAAACTTATTCTATTTTTCTGTACTCCAAATCTAAGGGAACCTTGTAGACACCACTCATACTACATTTCATTGCAACTCACAACTGTGGCCCATTACTTATGGCTATGCAAAGAAACCCTCCGGTTTGATTGGTGCAGTTCACAGACCTCCTCGGAACTGGGTTAAAGTTTATTACACGCGTTTTCATCAATGAGATTAGCGCTGATCCGTAACCATAATTGATATAGTAGACAGGTATTGTATTTTATTGTATAGTTAAGTTAAATCTGTAGGGGCTTTCTGCACAGGCACTATAACTATACTATCTCCATATAACCCCAAATCATAACCTTTTCTTTTACGCCTTAACCACCAACTAAGGCAAGCCTTTCACATTGTATGATATGCAGTTTCGTCTGGACTCCTATGATATCTAACGTTACCCTCGCCCCATAGACATACATAGTACATTAGATGCCTCTCATAGCCCCTGTCTTAGTTGTTGCTCTGTAGATATATGGCATGTGTAGGCCTAGACACAAGCCCACACTGGGGTCCTATCAAAGTGGGCTCCGCCCTCCTCACTTTCTCCTTCCCCTCCCCTCCCCCCACCACAACTCGAGTGGCTCTTGTCCACTGTAATCCCTCTTTCTTCCAGTTCTCTATGACCTACTATGGGTCATCCTAAAAACTAACTCCCCACATCATCACAGAAATTCTTTATCTACCATAGTGACGTGGAGACTAGATCACAATTATTAAAATATAAAATGAAGTTTCATTTCAGTTTGCCCAAGCATACATCTAGTATCTTTCTAGACACCACATAAGTCAATGTATATTAAGCCTGGCCTTATCGTATTATTATAATTATGCTTATCTCTATGAGCCCTGAAAATCTATGATCTATGACTTAACTTGACATATACTTCAGTTACTCCTCTTCTATTTACATAGATAAAATCGATGTTATAATATTGCATGTTGTTCTCTAATGTTCATATTCTGAATGGGCAAAGGTTGTACTCAATTGTACTTTTTGAAACTTCAATAAAAAATCTTTATTAAAAAAAAAAAAAAATCAAATCAGCCAATAGGAATGCAAGGGACGCCATTTTGAAAAGGCTCCCTTGCATTAAAATTTCAGTGTACGGTGGCGACTGTATGAAGAGGATGCTCTGCGCTGGATGTCTTGAATGATGGACCTGCTCCACGCCGCCGGGATGAAGATAGATAGATGCCGCCTGGATGAAGATAGAAGACACAGCCTGGATGGATGAAGACCTTGCTGCTTGGATGAAGACATCGCTGTCTGGATGTCCGGACTTCAGAAACTGTAAGTGGATCGTCGGGGGTTAGTGTGAAGTTTTTTTTTACTTTTTTGGGGTGTTTTATTTTTTAGATTAGGGTTTGGGCATTTTAAAAAGAGCTATATGCCCTTTTCAGGGTAATGAAAAAGAGCTGAATGCCCTTAAGGGCACTGCCCATACAAATCCCCTTTTCAGGGCAATGGGTAGCTTAGTTTTTTGTTAGAGTTAGGTTTTTTATTTTGGGGGGTTGGTTGAGTGGTGGGTTTTACTGTTCAGGGAAAATAGCTGATTTCTTTAGGGCAATGCCCTACAAAAGGCCCTTTTAGGGTTATTGGTAGTTTATTGTAGGCTAGGTTTTTTTTATTTTAGGGGGCTATTTATTTTTATAGCGCTATTAGATTAGGTGTAATTGTTTTTATTTTGGATAATTTCGTTTGTTATTTTTTGTAACTTAGTGTTTTTTATTTTTTGTAATTTAGAATTTTTCATTTTTTGTAACTGTAATTTTTTTTTTTTTAGTAGTGTTAGGTTTTTTAATGTGTAATTTAGTTTATTTAATTTGTAGTTATTTTATTTTAGTATAATAGTAATGCTAGCTTAACATATAGTTTAAACTTATTTTTTTAAAATTAATGTATTTATTTTAACCCTTTAAGGACACAGCTTTCAGTTTGCTCAATTGTTTTATGACGGAAAAATTCCGTCATATGTCCTTAAGAGGTTAAGATAGGGATATTGTAATTTTAATTTAAAGTTAGGGGGTGATTGGTTTAGGGGTTAATAGGTTTTTTAGTGGCGTGATGTGAGAGGCCAGAGGTTTAGGGGTTAATAACTTTATTTAGTTGCAGCGATATTGGGGAGCGGCAGAATAGGGGTTAATATCTTTATTATAGTGTGGGCGATGTTGGGGTGCGGGGAATAGGGGTTAAGAACTTTATTATAGTGGCAGCGATGTTGGGGAGCAGCAGAATAGGGGTTAATAACTTTAAATGGCGGAGATGTCAGGAGCGGCAGATTAGGGGTTAATAAGTTTATGTAGGTGTTGGCGAGGTCGGGGAGCGGCGGAATAATGGTTAATACATTTATTAAGGTGGTGGCAATGTCTGGAGCGGCAGATTAGGGGTTAATACGTTTATGTAGGTTTCGGCGATGTCGGGGGCGGCAGATTAGGGGTGTTTGGATATGGAGTTTATGTTAGGGTGTTAGGTTTAAACATAACTTTTTTTCCCCCATAGACATTAATAGGGTTGCGTTACGGCAATCACCATTCCGCGTTTCAGGTGTTAGTTTTTTATCTAACACCTTCTCCCCATTGATGTCTATGGGGAAAGCGTGCACCAGCACGTCAAAGCAGCCCTTGGATTTTGTGCGGTATGGAGCTCATCGCCACCATATCGCACGCACAAGGAGGCTTTTCAAAAACTGGTAATGTCAGCGCTATGGAGGGTGAAATAACGCAACTTTTGTTGCGTTCATTTTGCACCCTCTATAGTGCAAGACTTGTAATCTAGGTGAAGGTGTTTATGAGATTCTGCTGAAATGTTAATCTATTGGAAGACTGCAGAATAAATTTTTATATATTACTTTTATAGAAGAGAATATGGGATATGTAAACGTCTGCTCTTGTAAGAAATTACATACAAGGGATTTTTTGGAAGAAACTAATAGTATTTTCATTCCTAATCCAGCAAATGTAGCAGTAGTTTCAGAATACTTTGTTTAACATATTTATTTAGGGTTAGACTAATTTACCTTTAAATTTGTTTCATGAAGATGATGTAGTGTTTTTTTTAAAGGAAGGCGAGTGTCTGAAAATATTCAACATATTCTTAATATCTTTTATAATGCTGACTCAGAGGGGCCCATGCTGATCCTGTCACTAGATATGGAGAGCGCGTTTGACAGGGTCAGCTAGCAATATCTTAAGATGATCGTTTTTCATTTTGTTTTTTTCAGGAGTTTTAACAGAACTTTATATTGCTTCACTTGCTAGAATGATGAGTATTTTAGTTATATATGACTATTTTATATAAACAACAATACAAGGTTGTACAATTGTTTTCCAACTGTATGTATCTTTTCATTATAGAAGTCTTCTGTATGTATTTATATATGTATACAGAATATATAGTTAAATCATAAAATGGCAGTTTCTAAGAGAGGGTACTGAGAACAATAATGTTATATACACATATGATCATTTATTGTTTATTAAAGAAACACTAATTTAAGAAGAAAGAATGTCTTGGCACCATCATATAACAAATATTTACCACATGAATTAACTTTAAAAGAATGTTAAGGGCCGGATTATGAGTGGTGTGCTAACAGTTATGTGCAAGTGAAAAGGAGGTTATCACAGGTGTTTGCGTGTTGGGTTTAGCGCTTGTATTAAAGTTAAAGGTAAATGCGAATGCGTGAGCTCAATTGCATTTATATAACAGGGAGTGCAGAATTATTAGGCAAATGAGTATTTTGACCACATCATCCTCTTTATGCATGTTGTCTTACTCCAAGCTGTATAGGCTCGAAAGCCTACTACCAATTAAGCATATTAGGTGATGTGCATCTCTGTAATGAGAAGGGGTGTGGTCTAATGACACCCTATATCAGGTGTGCATAATTATTAGGCAACTTCCTTTCCTTTGGCAAAATGGGTCAAAAGAAGGACTTGACAGGCTCAGAAAAGTCAAAAATAGTGAGATATCTTGCAGAGGGATGCAGCACTCTTAAAATGGCAAAGCTTCTGAAGCGTGATCATCGAACAATCAAGCGTTTCATTCAAAATAGTCAACAGGGTCGCAAGAAGCTTGTGGAAAAACCAAGGCGCAAAATAACTGCCCATGAACTGAGAAAAGTCAAGCGTGCAGCTGCCATGATGCCACTTGCCACCAGTTTGGCCATATTTCAGAGCTGCAACATCACTGGAGTGCCGAAAAGCACAAGGTGTGCAATACTCAGAGACATGGCCAAGGTAAGAAAGGCTGAAAGACGACCACCACTGAACAAGACACACAAGCTGAAACGTCAAGACTGGGCCAAGAAATATGTCAAGACTGATTTTTCTAAGGTTTTATGGACTGATGAAATGAGAGTGAGTCTTGATGGGCCAGATGGATGGGCCCGTGGCTGGATTGGTAAAGGGCAGAGAGCTCCAGTCCGACTCAGACGCCAGCAAGGTGGAGGTGGAGTACTGGTTTGGGCTGGTATCATCAAAGATGAGCTTGTGGGGCCTTTTCAGGTTGAGGATGGAGTCAAGCTCAACTCCCAGTCCTACTGCCAGTTTCTGGAAGACACCTTCTTCAAGCAGTGGTACAGGAAGAAGTCTGCATCCTTCAAGAAAAACATGATTTTCATGCAGGACAATGCTCCATCACACGCATCCAAGTACTCCACAGCGTGGCTGGCAAGAAAGGGTATAAAAGAAGAAAATCTAATGACATGGCCTCCTTGTTCACCTGATCTGAACCCCATTGAGAACCTGTGGTCCATCATCAAATGTGAGATTTGCAAGGAGGGAAAACAGTACACCTCTCTGAACAGTGTCTGGGAGGCTGTGGTTGCTGCTGCACGCAATGTTGATGGTGAACAGATCAAAACACTGACAGAATCCATGGATGGCAGGCTTTTGAGTGTCCTTGCAAAGAAAGGTGGCTATATTGGTCACTGATTTGTTTTTGTTTTGTTTTTGAATGTCAGAAATGTATATTTGTGAATGTTGAGATGTTATATTGGTTTCACTGGTAAAAATAAATAATTGAAATGGGTATATATTTGTTTTTTGTTAAGTTGCCTAATAATTATGCACAGTAATAGTCACCTGCACACACAGATATCCCCCTAAAATAGCTATAACTAAAAACAAACTAAAAACTACTTCCAAAACTATTCAGCTTTGATATTAATGAGTTTTTTGGGTTCATTGAGAACATGGTTGTTGTTCAATAATAAAATTAATCCTCAAAAATACAACTTGCCTAATAATTCTGCACTCCCTGTAGAACTAGTGGGAAAGCCTGCCCAGAGGGCAGCCTATTGTGGTGACCGAACCACCGAACCACCCTGCCATTTTTGGAAGGGCAGTCTATTGTGGTGACGTAACCACCCTGCCATTTTTAGAATCCACCTAGATGCAGCTTATGCTGCATCCAGGTGGATTCCGAAAATGAAGCAGGGTGGTGAAAGAATCCAACCAGGTGGATTTTTTCACCACCCCTTTTGCTCTCTCTCCCCCCTCTCTTTTGCTCTCTCTCCCCCCTCTTTTGCACTCTCTCCTCCTTTTTTGCACTCTCTCCCCCTCTCTTTTGCTCTCTCTCCCCCACTCTTTTGCTCTCTCCCCCTCTTTTTTTCTCTCCCACCTCTCTTTTGCTCTCTCTCCCCCTCTCTTTTGCTCTCTCTCCCCCTCTCTTTTGCTCTCCCTCTCCCCTCTCTTTTGCTCTCCCTCTCCTCTCTCTTTTGCTCTCCCTCTCCCCACTCTTTTGTTCTCCCTCTCCCCTCTCTTTTGCTCTCCCTCTCCCCTCTCTTTTGCTCATTCCCCTCTCTTTTGCTCTCTCTCTCCCCTCTCATTTGCTCTTTCTCTTCTCTCATTTGCTTTCTCTCCCCTCTCTGTCTGTGTTGTTACTAAAAAAAAAAAAAATTAACTACAGAAAAAAGTAACAAATAAAACCTAATTCCTATGAATAAAAAAGCCCCCCTCCCCCAAAATAAAAACACTCCCTAATCTAATGCTAAGGGCTTTTTGTAGGGCATTGCCCTAAGTTAAACAGCTCATTTGCAGTTGCCAAAAATTCTAAAAAACCTAAATTATCCATTACCTTGAAAAGGGCATTTGTTTGGACTTTGCCCTTAAAATGGCATTCAGCTCTTTTGCTACCCAACCCTAATCTAAAAAAAATAAATACAAATATTTGAGAAAAAAACACTTTTAGGGATATTGGTAGTTTATTGTAGGCTAGGGTTTTTTTTATTTTAGGGGGCTTTTTATTTTTATAGGGCTATTAGATTAGGTGTAATTGTTTTTATTTTGCATAATTTCGTTTGTTATTTTTCGTAATTTAGTGTGTTATTTTTTGTAATTTAGTGTTTTTTATTTTTTGTAATTTAGTATTTTTTGTAACTGTAAATTAATTTTTTAGTAGTGTTTTTTAATGTGTAATTTAGTTTATTTAATTTGTAGTTATTTTATTTTTAGTATAATAGTAATGTTAGCTTAACATATACTGTAGTTTAAACTTATTTTTTCGTTTGTTATTTTTCATAATTTAGTGTTTTTTATTTTTTGTAATTTAGTATTTTTAATTTTTTGTAACTGTAAATTATTTTTTTTTTAGTAGTGTTAGGTTTTTTAATGTGTAATTTAGTTTATTTAATTTGTAGTTATTTTATTTTTAGTATAATAGTAATGTTAGCTTAACATAAAGTTTAAACTTAGTTTTTTTTAATTTCACAGGTAAGTTTTTATTTATTTTAAGATAGGGATATTGTAATTTTAATTTAAAGTTAGGGGGTGATTGGTTTAGGGGTTAATAGGTTTATTTAGTGGCGGTGATGTAAGAGGCCAGAGGTTTAGGGGTTAATAACTTTATTTAGTGGCAGTGATATTGGGGAGCGGCAGAATAGGGGTTAATATCTTTATTACAGTGTGGGTGATGTTGGGGTGCGGGGAATAGGGGTTAATAACTTTATTATAGTGGTGATGATGTCGGGGAGCGGCAGAATATGGGTTTTTGCTTTCTCTCCCCTCTCAGTCTGTGTTGTTACTAAAAAAAAATGTAACTACAGAAAAAAGAAGCAAATAAAACCTAATTCCTATGAAAATAAAAAAGCCTCCCCCCCAAAATAAAAACACTCCCTAATCTAATGCTAAACTACTAATAGCCCTTAAAAAGGCTTTTTGTAGGGCATTGCCCTAAGTTAAACAGCTCATTTGCAGTTACCAAAAATTCTAAATCCCCCTAACAGTAAAACCCACCACCCACCAAAATAAATAAACCTAACACTAAAAAACCTAAATTATCCATTGCCCTGTAAAGGGCATTTGTGTGGACTTTGCCCTTAAATGGCATTCAGCTCTTTTGCTGCCCAATCTAAAAAAAAAAAAAAAAAATTTGAAAAAAACGCACAAAAATTAAACCTAAGTTACAGAAAATAAAAAAAATCTAATATTACAGAAAATAAAAAACAAATTACCAAAGTTTACAAAATTAAACCTAATCCCTATGAAAATAAAAAAGCCCCCCAAAATAAAAACACTCCCTAATCTAAGAATAAACTGCCAGTAGCCCTTAAAAGGGCTTTTTGCAAGGCATTGCCCCAAGATAAGCAGATTTTTTACATTAAAAATACACAAAGTCCCCCCTAACAGTAAACCCCCACCCACCAAACTCCCCAAAATAATAGAACCTAACACTAAAAAACCTAAACTACCCATTGCCCTGAAAAGGGCATCTGTTTGGGCTTTGCCCTTAAAAGGGCATTTAGCTCTTTTACTGCCCATCCCTAATTTAAATAAAAAAAAACCTCCCCAAAAAAACCCTTAAAAAAACAGTCTAACCCCTAGGTTGCTACTCACCGTTCCTGAAGTCCAGCGGAGAAGGTCCTGTTCCAGGCTGTGATGTCTTCATCCAAGTGGCGACCTCTTCTTTCTTCTTCCAGGAACGTTCCGGCGCAGAGCTGAAAACCAATGACCACGGAGCTGAAGATCGAAGACCCTGGAACTGAAGACAGGCGACCCTGGAACTGAAGACCGGCGACCCTGGAACTGAAGACTAGGGACCGCGGAGCCATGGAGCGTGGAGGATCCTATTCGTATGATTGCCGCCGTACATGGAATAGTGAATTCAAGACAATAGAATGAGAGCTACTGAAATCCTATTGGCTGATTTAAACATTCAAATTTTTTAACAAGGAGGGATATTTTCCTAGCTTGGGATTTTTAAAGAATGGAGGCCTCTAGTTAATATGGAGGGTATTTTTCCTAGATAGGAACCAACAAAATGTTTAATGGCAAAAAATTCAACATGTCCATGTAAATTAACTCTGAATATTGCCCCTCAGCTGCAAAAGAATGCAAATGACAAACAACATGTTTAAAAACTTTCACCTAGATTAAGAGTTTTGCGTTCGTGTTTTAACGCTGAAAAAATGGTCATTTCAGCATTAAAACAGCAACGCAGCCATTACAAGTCTTGTCGGTATAGCTGTACCGCAAGCCTTTTAGCCTGTTACGCAACGTCAGTACCTCACTCATAAAAATTACGTTTTTTTCATGGGACTTCCATAGCGCTGCCATTACAAGTTTTACGGTGAGGCTAAAAAGCTCGTGTTACAGCCTATAACGACAAGATCCGTACCGCCATCTAAGAGCAGTAGTTATGAGTTTTACGCAACAAAACTGTTACATAAAACTCATAACTAAAGTGTTACAAAGTACACTAACACCCATAAACTACATATTAACCCCTAAACCGAGGCCCTCCCGCATCGCAAACACTATATTAAAGTTATTAACCCCTAATCCACCGCTACCGACATAGCCGGCACTAATAAAATTTATTAACCACTATTCCTCCGCTCCAAGACATTGTCACCTCTATAATAAAGTTATTAACCCCTAAACCGCCACCCTCCCGCATCGCAAACACTATTTAAATATTATTAACCCCTAATCTGCTGTCCTCCCACATGGCCCCCACTATACTAAAGTTATTAACCCCTATTCCACCGCTCCCCGACACCTCCGCCACTATAATAAACCTATTAATCCCTAAACCGCAAGCCCCCCACAAGGAAATATACTAAATTAAACTCTTAACCCCTAAACCTAACACCCCCCTAACTTTCTATTGAAATTACAATTTCCTTATCTTAAATTAAATTAAAACTTACCTGTCAAATTAAAAAACTAACGCCTAGATTACGATTTTTGTCGTTTTTTTCCAGCGCTCACTTTAAACAATACTGGTATTACAAGTTTTCTGAATGGCAGCGTTAGCCTCAGAAAAGTGAGCGTTGAGCAAAATTTAGCTCCACTTCTACCTGTAATAACAGCGTTGCTTACGGTAGCGGTAAGCTGGCAAAACGTGCTCGTGCACGATTTCCCCATAGGATACAATGGGACTGAGCTGGCTGAAAAAGAACCTAACACCTGCAAAAAGCAGCGTTCAGCTTTCTAAGTCTACACCTAACACCCTAACATGAACCCTAAGTCTAAACACCCCTAACCCTACACTTATTAACCTCTAATCTGCCGCCCCCAACATCATCGCCACCTGCATTATACTATTAACCCCTAATCTGCCGCTCCGGACACAGCCGCCACCTACATTATACCTATGAACCCCTAATCTGCTGCCCCTAACATCGCCGACACCTATATTATATTTATTAACCCCTAATCTGCCGCCCCCAACGTCGCCGCCACCTACCTACACTTATTAACCCCTAATCTGCCGGCAGGACATCGACACCACTATAATAAATGTATTAACCCCTAAACCGCCGCACTCCTGCCTCGCAAACACTAAAATAAATTGTATTAACCCCTAATCTGCCGTCTCTAACGTCGCTGCTACTATAATAAAGTTATTAACCCCTAAACCTAAGTCTAACCCTAACCCTACCACCCCCCTAAGTTAAATATAAATTAAGGAAATCTAAATACAATTACTATAATTAAATAAATTATTCCTATTTAAAACTAAATACCTACCTATAAAATAAACCATAAGATAGCTACAATATAACTAATAGTTACATTATAGCTATTTTAGGATTTATATTTATTTTACAGGCAACTTTGTATTTATTTTAACTAGGTACAATAGCTATTAAATAGTTAATAACTATTTAATAGCTTCCTAGTTAAAATAATTACAAAATTAAATGTAAAATAAATCCTAACCTAAGTTACAAATACACCTAACACTACACTATCAATAAATTAATTAAATAAATTAACTACAATTATCTAAACTAAAATACAATTAAATAAAATAAACTATAGTACAAAAACAAACACTAAATTACAAAAAATAAAAAAATATTACAAGAATTTTAATCTAATTACACCTAATCTAAGCCCCCTAATAAAATAAAAAAGCCCCCCAAAATAATAGCGAGATGGATGAAGTCTTCATCCAGGCGGCGAGGTCTTCATCCATCCATGCAGCATTTTCTATCTTCATCCCGGTGGCATCTTCTATCTTCATCCCGGCGGCGTCTTCTATTTTCATCTCGGCGGAGCGGGTCCATCCTGAAGACATCAGGCACGGAGCATCCTCAAATCAGACAATAGGATGAGAGCTACTGAAATTCTATTGGCTGATTTGAACAAATCAAATCAGCCAATAGGAATGCAAGGGACGCCATTTTGAAAAGGGTCCATTGCATTGAAGATTCAGTATACGGCGGCGACCGTAGGAAGAGGATGTTCCATGCCAGATGTCTTCAGGATGGACCCAATCTGTGCTGCCGGGATAAAAATTGAACACGCCGCCGGGATGACAATAGCAGATGCCACATGGGTGAAGATGGAGCCACCTGGATGAAGATGGAGCCGCCAGGATGAAGATCCTTCAAGCGGGACCTGTGAGTACCTAAAGAGGGGTTAGATTAGCTTTTTAGATATTTTTTTTATTTTGTGGGTTTGTAATGTTAGTGGGTCTTTGTATTTGTGTTTCGAAAAAGAGCTGATTTCTTTAGGGCAATGCCCTACAAAATGCCCTTTTAAGATTAGGTATCTTTTATTTTGGGATGTTTTTTTTTTAAATGGGTATTAGAATAGGAATAATTGTTATTATTTTGGATAATTCGTATTTTTTTTGTGTAATTTTTTTTCCGTTTTGGGGTGGGTTTTCTTTTTAGAATAGCCATTTTTTATTTTTAATGGGCAGCAAAAGAACTGAATGCCCTTTTAAGGACAATGTCCATACAAATGCCCTTTTCAGGGCAATGGGTAGATTAGGTTTTACTTTATTTTTATTTTGTGGGTTTGGGGGTGGGGGTTTGAATTCTGTTTGTATACTGTTTTCCTTTTGTAGAAAAAGAGCTGATTTCTTTAGGGCAATGCCCTACAAAAGGCCCTTTTGAGGGCCCTTGGTAGTTTATTATAGATTAGGGTTTTTTATTTTGGGGTGTTTTTTTTTTTTTTTAAAGGGTATTAGAATAGGAATAATTTTTATTGTTTTGGATAATTTCGTTTGTTATTTTTTTGTAATGGTAGGTTTTTTATTTTTTTGTAATTTAAGTGTTTTTTATTTTTTGTAATGGTAGGATTTAGTTTAAGGCAGCTTAGGTTTTATTTCACAGGTACGTTTGTATTTATTTGAACTAGGTACTTAGTACATAGTTATTAACTATTTACTAACTAGCCTACGTAGTTAAAATAAATACAAACTTACCTGTGTAATAAAAATAAAACCTAGAATAGCTACAATATAACTATTAGTTATATTGTAGCTAGTTAATGTTTTATTTCATAGGTAAGTATGTATTTAGTTTTAAATAGATATTATTTAGTTAATAATTGTAACTTTAATTTAGCTCTATTTTTATTATGTTAAAGTTAGGGGGTATTAGGGTTACGGCTAGGGTTACAGTTAGGGCTAGGTTTACGGTAAGGTATAGGGTTTAATATAGTTTAATTTAGGTTGTTGCGATGTTGGGGGCTGGCGGTTTAGGGGATAATAGGTTTATTTAGTGGTAGTGATGTGGGAGGCCAGAGGTTTAGGGGTTAATAGCTTTATTTAGTCGCTCTGATGTTGGGGAGTGGCGGAATAGGGGTTAATAGCTTTATTATAGTGTGGGCGATGTTGGGGTTCAGGGGAATAGGGGTTAATAACTTTAGTATAGTGGCAGCAGATTAGGGGTTAATAGATTTATTTTGGTGGCAGTGATATTGGGAGCGGCAGATTAGGGGTTAATAACTTGATGTACGTGTTGGCGATGTCGGGGGTGGCAGATTAGGGGTATTTAGACGTGGGGTTTATGTTAGGGTGTTAGGTTTAAACTTAAAGGGACACTGAACCCAAATGTTTTCTTTCATGATTCAGATAGAGCATGCAATTTTAAACAACTTTCTAATTTACTCCTATTATCAATTTTTCTTCGTTCTCTTGCTATCTTTATTTGAAAAAGAAGGCATCTAAGCTTTTTTATTTGGTTCAGGACTCTGGGCAGCACTTTTTTATTAATGGATGAATTTATCCACCAATCAGCAAGGACAACCCAGGTTGTTCACCAAAAATGGGCCGGCATCTAAACTTACATTCTTGCATTTCAAATAAAAATACCAAGAGAATAAAGAAAATTTGATAATATGAGTAAATTAGAAAGTTGCTTACAATTTCATGCTCTATCTGAATCACAAGAGAAAAAATTTGGGTTCAGTGTCCCTTTTTTTCTAACCCGCTCTCCCCATTGATGTCTATGGGGAAAGCGTGACCGAGCACGTCAAAGCAGCACTTGTATTTTATGCATTATGGAGCTCAACGCAACCATATCGCACACACAAGCCGGCTGTTTGAAAACACAACTTTTGTTGCATTCATTTTGCACCCCGTTGCGCCCATAATGTAATTTACCTGTTTGTAAATTGCTGATGTAGAATATGCATAATTACAAAATAACTTTAATGTCCCTTTAAGTAAAGTGGTATCTCAAAAAAAAATATAACATAGCTTAGTAAATACAATTAGGCATGATGTACAAATGTCTCAATATTGACTATAAATATAGAGTAATCAATGTGGTGGGTGTGATGCGGAATGGGTAGGTGGACTGTTAGGTACATATTGGACTATTGAGCAGCTACTGGCACACTAGATGGTATTTGAGACTGGAAAGGTGGAGAAATTTAAAGAAGAATGGAAATAGTGTATAAAACAATCAGCTAAGCAATAACAACTGAAAGTTCAATTGTTAAAATGAATATAAAGCTAACAGGAGAAACATAGGTCTAGATTACGAGTTTTGCGTTAGAGGCTGTGCGGTGCTAACGAGCAGTTTTCACTCACCACTCACTTACATGCAGCGCTGGTATTACGAGTTTTCAGAAACCCGTCGTTAAAAGACAAGAAGTGAGTGTTGAGCAAAATTTTGCTTATTACCGCACACCAATACCAGCGCTGCTTAAGTTAGCGGTGAGCTGGTCGTACGTGCTCGTGCATGATTTCCCCATAGGAATCAACTGGGAGAGCCGGCTGAGAAAAAGTCTAACACCTGCAAAAAAGCAGCGTAAAACTCACTAACGCAGCCCCATTGATTCCTATGGGTAAATAAAATTTATGTCTACACCTAACACCCTAACATGAACCCTGAGTCTAAATACCCCTAATCTTACACTTATTAACCCCTAATCTGCCACCCCCAACATCGCCAACACCTAAATTATATTATTAACCCCTAATCTGCCGCTCCAGACACCGCCGCCACCTACATTATATTTATTAACCCCTAATCTGCCACCCCCAATGTCGCCGCAACCTACCTACATTTATTAACCCATAATCTGCTGCCCCAATGTCGCTGCAACTATATTAAAGTTATTAACCCCTAAACCTAAGTCTAACCCTAACCCTAATTTAAATATAATTACAATAAATCTAAATAAATATTACTATCATTAACTAAATTATTCCTATTTAAAACTAAATACTTACCTATAAAATAAACCCGAATATGGCTACAATATAACTAATAGTTACATTGTAGCTATCTTAGGGTTTATTTTTATTTTACAGGCAAGTTTGTATTTATTTTAACTAGGTAGAATAGTTATTAAATAGTTATTAACTACAGTATTTAATAACTACCTAGCTAAAATAAATACATAAGTACCTGTAAAATAAAACCTAACCTAAGTTACAATAACACCTAACACTACACTATAATTAAATAAATTAACTAAATTAAATACAATTACCTAAATTAAATTAAATTAGCTAAAGTACAAAAACCCCCACAAAATTATTATTTATTTATAAAATATTTTACCAGGAAGGATACATTGAGATTTCTCTTGTTTTCAAGTATGTCCTGGGACCACAAAACATTGCATTGATACAATAGGGTACAATAAAATACAAAAACAATAATACACAATATATGCAAACATTTAACATAGAACTGGTAGGAAATATTTAATCAACCATGACAGGTACATTCTGTTTTAAAATATGTAGAGAGGGATCTCTTAAAGGATATTAGGCTTGAGGAAGTTTTTAAAGTGTGAGGGAAGTCATTCCATAATTGTGGTGCTCTGTGAAAAAACGAGGATCGAGCTGCTTTCTTTTTGTATTGAGGCAAGCTAAATAATGTGCTGGTATTGGATCGGAGGTTATAGGAGGTGGGAATAGCAGGGGAGAGCATTCTGCTCAGGTAGTGTGGGAGCTTTCCAGAAAGGCTCTTAAACACAAGGCAGGAAAGATGGAGGGTGCGTCTGGATTCCAGCAACAGCCAGTTTAGTTCTTTTAGCATGTCACAATGGTGGGTCCTGTAGTTACATTGTAGCACAAAGCGGCAGAAGGAGTTATACAATGTATTTAGTTTAATAAGGTGAGTTTGCGGTGCATCTGCATATACTACGTCCCCGTAATCCAAGATAGGCATCAGCATTTGCTGTACAATCTTTTCCTTTACCGTAGGGCTGAGGCAGGATTAGTTTCTGTACAGGGCACCTAGTTTTGGATAAAGTTTAGATGCAAGTTTTTCTATGTGGAGGCCAAAAGATAGATTGGGGTCTAACAACATACCTAAGTATTTAAAAGAGTGGACTGCGGTCAGCGTGCAATTGGATTTTGTTTTGATGCGAAGATGGAAATTTTGTAATTTGTGTAATTTAGGTCCCATTCCAAAGATCATTGTGACAGTTTTGTCAGTGTTGAGGAAGAGTTTGTTTTTTGAGATCCACTTCTCTACCTCTGTGAACTGGTCTTGGAGCACTGCTTCAAGCTGCGGCAGATCGTATTTGTTTGCATAGATTACTGTGTCATCTGTGCACATGTGCACAATTGAGGATTTGCAGACATTAGGTAGATCATTTATAAATAATGTGAATAGTAGGGGGCTGGGAATGGAACCTTGGGGTACACCACACATGATTGGGAGAGGGAGGGAGTCGCTGTCAGAAATGGAAACATATTGTGATCGATCCGATACATATGATCGAAACCAGGTTAACTGACAATCAGCAATACCAGAGTTTTTTAGTTTGAGCAGTAGTATGTCGTGGTCTACTGTGTCAAAGGCCTTTGCAAAATCAAGGAAAATAGCTCCAGTTAGGTCTCCTTGTTCCATGCCAGTTTGGATGTTGTTGCAAACTTTTAAGAGGGCAGTTGTAGTGGAGTGATTTGGGCAAAAACCTGATTGATCAGGGGTCAGATAGTTAGATTGTTGGTAATACTCACATAATTGCATATGGACGCATTTTTCTAAGATTTTTGACAATACTGGGAGCAAAGATATAGGGCGATAATTAGAATCCAAGGTTAACTCCCCACTTTTATGGATATGCAATAGAATGGAAGCTCAATCCTATTGGCTGATTGGATCAGCCAATAGGATTGAACTTCAATCCTATTGGCTGATTGCATCAGCCAATAGGATTTTTTCTACTTTAATAACGATTGGCTGATAGAATTCAGCCAATCGGAATCTAAGGGACGCCATCTTGGATGACATCACTTAAAGGTACCTTCAATCAGCTTTAGTCATCGGATGAAGAGGATGCTCCGCGTCGGATGTCTTGAAGATGGACCCGCACCGTGCCGGATGGATGAAGATAGAAGATGCCGTCTGGATGAAGACTTCTGCCCGTCTAGAGGACCACTTCGCCCGGCTTGAATGAAGACTTCTCCCGGCTTCGTTGAGGACTTCGGCCCGGCTTGGATGAAGACTTCTCCCGGTAAGTCGAACTTCAGTGGGTTAGTGTAAGGTTGTTTTGGGTGGGTTTTATTTTTAGGTTAGTGTTTGGGCGGCAAAAGAGCTAACTGCCCTTTTAAGGGTAATGCCCATCCAAATGCCCTTTTCAGGGCAATGGGGAGCTTAGGTTTTTTTAGATAGTATTTTATTTGGGGGGTTGTTTGTGTGGGTGGTGGGTTGCTTGTATTTTTTTTTACAAGTAAAAGAGCTGATTACTTTGGGGCAATGCCCCGCAAAAGGCCCTTTTAAGTGCTATTGATAGTTTAGTTTAGGCTAGGGTTTTTTTTTATTTGGGGGGGGGGGGCTTTTTTAATTTTAATAGGGATTAGGTGTAATTAGTTTAAATATCTGTAATTTGTTTATTATTTTCTGTAATTCAGTGTTTTTTTTGTAGTTTAGCTAATTTAATTTAATTTAGGTAATTGTATTTGATTTAGTTAATTTATTTAATTATAATGTAGTGTTAGGTGTTATTGTAACTTAGGTTAGGTTTTATTTTACAGGTAGTTTTGTATTTATTTTAGCTAGGTAGTTATTAAATAGTTAATAACTATTTAATAACTATTCTACTTAGTTAAAATAAATACAAACGTGCCTGTAAAATAAAAATAAACCCTAAGCTAGCTACAATGTAACTATTAGTTATATTGTAGCTAGCTTAGGGTTTATTTTATTGGTAAGTATTTAGTTTTAAATAGGAATAATTTAGTTAATGATAGTAATATTTATTTTGATTTATTGTAATTATATTTAAGTTAGGGGGTGTTAGGGTTAGGGTTAGACTTAAGTTTAGGGGTTAATAACTTTAATATAGTGGCGGCAACGTTAGGGGCAGCAGATTAGGGGTTAATATATGTAGATAGGTTGCGGCGACATTGGGGAGGGCAGCTTAGGGGTTAATAAATAGTATGTAGGTGTTGGCGATATTGGGGCAGCAGATTAGGGGTTAATACATATAATGTAGGTGGCGGCAGTGTCCGGAGCGGCAGATTAGGGGTTAACATTTTTATTATAGTGTTTGCGATGCGGGATGGCCTCGGTTTAGGGGTTAATAGGTAGTTTATGGGTGTTAGTGTACTTTTTAGCACTTTAGTTATGAGTTTTATGTTACGGCGTTGTACCATAAAAATCATAACTACTGACTTTTAAATGCGTTAGGACTCTTGACGGGGTAGGGTGTACCGCTCACTTTTTGGCCTCCCAGGACAGACTCGTAATATTAGCGCTATGGAAGTCCCATAGCAAAAAGACTTTACGAAGTTTACGTAAGTCGTTTTGCGGTAAGGCCAAAGAAGTGTGCGGTGCCCCTAAACCTGCAAGACTCGTAATACCAGCGGGCGTAAAAAAGCAGCGTTAGGACCTCTTAACGCTGCTTTTTTACCCTAACGCACAACTTGTAATCTAGCCGATAGTATTTACATTTTCCATAGTATGTGACAGTCCCTTCAAAGGGCCCCATGTTTTAATGGCCATGCGGAGAAGGTTCTAAACTTGAGAACTTGTCTGCATGGCTTAGCATTGAATGGGCAGTGAACCCTGTAGTCCACTGCCTCGATGTATAGTTACACACTCACTTGAGTGTGTAATTCTGCCCTCTTCTCTTGTGCAACCAAAAGCATGAGAGAAGGTCCTGTCTATCCCCCAAGCAAGAGAGTTTGGGGTGATTTCAATTTTACAGGTCAATTTGTATTTATATTAGCTAGGTAGTTATTAAATAGTTAATAACTATTTATTAACTATTCTACCTAGTTAAAATAAATACAAACTTGCCTGTAAAATAAAAATAAACCCTAAGCTAGCTACAATGTAACTATTAGTTATATTGTAGCTAGCTTATGGTATATTTTATAGGTAAGTATTTCGTTTTAAATAGGAATAATTTAGTTAATGATAGTAATTTTATTTATATTTATTTAAATTAGATTTAAGTTAGGGTTAGGGTTAGACTTAGGTTTAGGGATTAATAAATTGAATATAGTGGCGGCGACGTTGGGGACAGCAGATTAGGAGTTAATAAGTATAATGTAGGTGGCGGCGGTGTCGGGGGGGGGCAGATTAGGGGTTGATAAGTATAATGTAGGTTGCGGCGGTGTCAGGGCGGCAGATTAGGGGATAGTAAGTATAATGTAGGTGGCGGCGGTGTAGGGGGCGGCAGATTAGGGGTGTTTAGACTCGGGGTTTATGTTAGGGTGTTAGGTGTAAACATAACTTTATTCTCCCATAGGAATCAATGGGATATTGGGCAGCAGCGAACATGAGCTTTGCTGCTTTCCGACTCCCATTGATTCCTATGGCATCCGCCGCCTCCAGGGCGGCGGATTGAAAAGCAGGTACGCTGGGCCGGAATAGTGGTGAGCGTACCTGGTAGATATTTGTTAACTAGCAAAAGTAGTCAAATAGTGCCGAATTTGCATTCGGAACATCTGTAGTGATGTAAGCATAGATCTGTGTCGGACTGAGACCGGCGGACCATATGTTACATCACAAAATTCTACTTTTGCCAGTCTGTAGGCTTTGATAAATAAAGGGAATCAGGCTCGCCACAATTACGCTGCGGAATTCCAGCGTATTTGTTGTTGACGGCTTGATAAATAGGGGCCATCGCCTTCTTAAAATTTATTTTATAATAGCAATGCTCAATTTATGCACATTGAATGCTAGTTTTACAGTTATTGTCTCCAGGCTGCATGATGATTACAAGCCAGTATATTATACATACAGGTTTTGATGATTCTAGTATTAGAAAATATAGTTGGTATTGTGATGTTGGGATTAAGCAGAGATTGACATTTCCAACCATGATCAAAAACAAGCAAACAAAAGTAAATGTTCACCCTTTAATACATTAGAATAGTGATTATGATCTCTTCTACGCTGATGTCAAAGCATACTCTTCTCTATTGTTGAGTTCTCCAAATACACCAGTGCACCCAGCAGATCAGAACACAAGATGAAATGTGATTTATGATTTCTCTAGGACAATACTGTCACTGCTCTGGTAGTGAGACCAGAATAATAATTGCAATTGATCAAAGGTTCCATTTATTTCCTTGTCAACTCAGTGCTTTGAAGGAATATCATTTCCATTTCTTTTACACTTGTTTATTTTAGAAAATAAGCTATATTGGTTATGTTTTGCTCACATATATTATTTCTATATTTATTGTATGATAATAAAAATAAAACAATTACATAAGGATTAATTATCAGGCTTCTATAGCAATGTCCTGATTATTAAAGGAGTGTTTCTTTATAACAGTGACAAACATTTCGGGGGTTGGTTAAGTTTTTTCACGATTTGTGTTTTATAATAAATGTAACCAATAACAGAGTTCTGAGGTTTTGCTTAAATATAACATGTAAGTTACATCCAAAGCATCAGGTTGGTCACTGAAATCGCTATGTACAAATAAAAATAATCATGGCAAAGGTAGCTTCAAGACCACCGTGTGGGGAAAAGATAAAAAAAATATATAGACATGTAGAAATGACAACAAGGACCACATAAAACAAAAGCAGCCATCATTTATCATTTGGTGAATTTGCGTTGATATTAAGGCATTAGATTGTGGTTGGGTGGATAGTGACTGCTGATGTCGTTGATGTCCATGGAACGTACGGGTGACTTTTCCATATCTCATCCAATATTTTTTTCCAATATGAAAATGGTTTTATTCTTTGCATTGTGATGCCCCAGTGCAGCCGCAGAATCTTTCCTTCCCCTGTAAAATATTTTGTTAGATTATTGTTTGTATATATTTCTCTCAGATTATTTTACATATTTAACAGTTTGAACAGGTAACTCCCCAACATATTGATCACCATTGTTAGTATCTGCAAAATATTTTTTTCTATGTGAGGTTTCTAACTAATTTATTTGCATCTAGAAAGGTTTGATAGAGATCAAAATCTTTACATGATGGAAAACCTAAACCAAAACATCACTTTTCATTCCATATCTGTTAGGGAATAATCAGACAAGTTTATAATTGTGTTAATTGTATTTTGTCTGTGACCTACCTCAACTGACGGGGTAGCAATCGTACCCTCTTTCTGCTCCCCCACTTCTAGTCCTCTTGGAGGAACTGAAAAAACATACTAAGTGATAAACGTGGGAAATGTATTAATACAGAAAACTCAATTTGTGGTATTTTTTCAATGTCCATATATCGCACTTTAATTTGTTTTCCTTGATTAATATTCTTTCCATTTTTTCTAACAGCATAATTAGGGCTAGTTTTGATTGAGTCGTAATTAGGTTTGCATGAGGTCGCAAACCAATAAATATGGCGTTGGTAGCAATTTCGTTTATCAACTGCTTCTGATAGCGTGTTATACCTTAATATCGGCAGCCGGACCCGTAGAAAGTATTAGAATCTGTTAAGCGATAACATATCAGGTTTCCAAAGAAAGCACAAACCGTTAATTCACTGCAGGAGGCTGTCAATACATTGAAAAATATTACACCCAGATCAACTTAGGTTGAAAAGAGGAAAAAATAGCTTTTTTAGACCTATTTCCCATAGAAATTTTAAAATTTGCAAGTAGTGCAAGTGTTTGAATGTAGAAAAACATTGAAATATGTAATATTTATTGTTGTCCCATGTATAGGAATAGTTGCACTTATGTTCTTGTGGAAATATCAGTATCTAATTACATATAAAAATATATGCAAGAACATATCTACAAAATTCAAACTAAACCTATGCTTAGGGCAGCAATACATATTACATATATTAATAAAGCAGAACTATATAATGCAATATAGTATTTGCTTAAAGTTAAAAAATATGTATTATAAATAAGTGTATCTTTGTTTTTGTTTTTCTTTAGAGGTGATAACAGGTAAGGAGCACAGATGTAAAACATAATTTTATAGTGTAAGCTCAGGTTACCATAGCAACTTATTGATTTTCAAGAAATCTGACGTCGGATGGAAGCGTTAACACAATCACCTAGATTACGAGTTTTGCGTTAGAGGCTGTGCGGTGCTAACGAGCAGTTTATGCTCACCACTCACTTACAGACAGCGCTGGTATTACAAGTTTTTACAAACCAGACAAGAAGTGAGCATTGAGCAAAATTTTGCTCATTACCGCACTCCAATACCAGCGCTGCTTACGTTAGCGGTGAGCTGGTGTAACGTGCTCGTGCACGATTTCCCCATAGGATTCAACGGGGAGAGCCGGCTGAAAAAAAGTCTAACACCTGCAAAAAAGCAGCGTAAAACTCCTTAACGCAACCCCATTGATTCCTATGGGGAAATACAATTTATGTCTACACCTAACACCCTAACATGAACCCCAAGTTTAAACACCCCTAATCTTACACTTATTAACCCCTAATCTGCCGCCCCCGACATCACCGACACCTACATTATAATTATTAACCCCTAATCTGCCGCTCCGGACACCGCCGCAACCTACATTATACTTATGAACCCCTAATCTGCTGCCCCCAACATCGCCAACACCTACATTATATTTATTAACCCCTACTCTGCCGCCCCCAATGTTGCCGCTACCTACACTTATTAACCCCGAATCTGCCGCCCCCAACGTCGCTGCCACTATAATAAACATATTAACCCCTAAACTGCCACACTTCCGCCTCGCAAACATTAGTTAAATATTATTAACCCCTAATCTGCCGGCCCTAACATCGCCGCCACCTACCTACATTTATTAACCCCTAATCTGCCGCCCCCAACGTCGCCGCCACTATATTAAAGTTATTAACCCCTAAACCTAACACCCCCTAACTTAAATATAATTAAAAAAAATCGAAATAAAAATTCCTATCATTAACTAAATTATTCCTATTTAAAACTAAATACTTACCGATAAAATAAACCCTAAGCTAGCTGCAATATAACTAATAGTTACATTGTAGCTATCTTAGGGTTTATTTTTTATTTTACAGGCAAGTTTGTATTTATTTTAACTAGGTAGAATAGTTACTAAATAGTTATTAACTATTTAATAACTACCTAGCTAAAATAAATACAAAAGTACCTGTAAAATAAAACCTAACCTAAGTTACAATTACACCTAAAACTACACTATAATTAAATTAATTACCAAAATGAAATACAATTAAATACAATTAAATAAAATTATCTAAAGTACAAAAAAAACAAACACTAAATTACAGAAAATAATAAAAAAATTACAAGATTTTTAAACTAATCCTTATTAACCCACCTAAAATAAAAAAGCCCCCCAAAATAAAAAAGCCCTACCCTACACTAAATTACAAATAGCCCCAAAGTAATCAGCTCTTTTACCTGTAAAAAAAATTAGAAATCCCCCCCAACATTAAAACCCACCACCCACACAACCAACCCTACTCTAAAACCCACCCAATACCCCTTAAAAAACACTAACCCCTTGAAGATCACCTTACCAGGAGAAGTCTTCATCCAACCGGGCCGAAGTCCTCAACGAAGCCGGGAGAAGTCTTCATCCAAGCCGCCATCCTCCAGATGGGCAGAAGTCTTCATCCAGACGGCATCTTCTATCTTCATCCATCCAGCACGGAGCGGGTCCATCTTCAAGACATCAGACGCAGAGCATCCTCTTCATCCGACGGCTCTTCTGGAATGAAGGTTGCTTTAAATGACGTCATCCAAGATGGCGTCCCTTCAATTCCGATTGGCTGATAGAATTCTATCAGCCAATCAGAATTAAGGTAGAAAAAAACATATTGGCTGATGCAATCAGCCAATAGGATTGAAGTTCAATCCTATTGGCTGATCCAATCAGCCAATAGTATTGAGCTGGCATTCTATTGGCTGCTCCAATCAGCCAATAGAATGCCTGCTCAATCCTATTGGCTGATTGCATCAGCCAATAGGATTTTTTCTACCTTAATTCCGATTGGAATTCTATCAGCCAATTGAAATTGAAGGGACGCTGTCTTGGATGACATCATTTAAAGGAACCTTCATTCCAGAAGAGCCGTCGGATGAAGAGGAAGCTCGGCGTCGGATGTCCTGAAGATGGACCCGTTCCACGCCGGATGGATGAAGATAGAAGATGCCGTCTGGATGAAGACTTCTGCCCATCTGGAGGACCCCTTCGCCCGGCTTGGATGAAGACTTCTCCCGGCTTCGTTGAGGACTTCGGCCTGGTTGGATGAAGACTTCTCCCGGTAAGGTGATCTTCAAGGGGTTAGTGTTAGGTTTTTTTAAGGGGGTATTGGGTGGGTTTTAGAGTAGGGTTGGTTGTGTGGGTGGTGGGTTTTAATGTTGGGGGGGTTGTAATTTTTTTTATAGATTAAAGAGCTGATTACTTTGGGGCAATGCCCGCAAAAGGCCCATTTTTGGGCTATTTGTAATTTAGTGTAGGGTAGGGCTTTTTTATTTTGGGGGGTCTGTTTTATTTTGTCAGGGGGATTAGATTAGGTGTAATTAGTTTTAAAATCCTGTAATTTGTTTATTATTTTCTGTAATTTAGTGGGGTTTTTTTGTACTTTAGATAATTTTATTTGATTGTATTTAATTGTATTTAATTTAGGCAATTAATTTAATTATAGTGTAGTGTTAGGTGTAATTGTAACTTAGGTTAGGATTTATTTTACAGGTACTTTTGTATTTATTTTAGCTAGGTAGTTATTAAATAGTTAATAACTATTTAGTAACTATTCTACCTAGTTAAAATAAATACAAACTTGCCTGTAAAATAAAAATAAACCCTAAGCTAGCTACAATGTAACTATTAGTTATATTGTAGCTAGCTTAGGGTTTATTTTATAGGTAAGTTTTTCGTTTTAAATAGGAATAATTTAGTTAATGATAGTCATTTTTGTTTAGATTTATTTAAATTATATTTAAGTTAGGGGGGGTTAGGGTTAGGGTTAGACTTAGATTTAGGGGTTAATAACTTTATTATAGTGGCGGCGCCGTTGGGGCAGCAGATTAGGGGTTAATAAATGTAGGTAAGTGTCGTTGATGTTAGGGACGGCAGATTAGGGGTTAATAATATTTAACTAATGTTTGCGAGGCGGGAGTGCGGTGTTTTAGGGGTTAATATCTTTATTATAGTGGCGGCGATGTCCGTTTTGGCAGATTAGGGGTTACATTTTTTTATTAGTGTTTGCGATGCGGGAGGGCCTCGGTTTAGGGTGTTTAATAGGTAGTTTATGGGTGTTAGTGTACTTTTTAGCACTTTAGTTAAGAGTTTTATGCTACGGCGTTGTAGTGTAAAACTCTTAACTACTGACTTTAAAATGCGGTACCAGTCTTGACAGGAGAGGGTCTACCGCTCACTTTTTGGCAGACTCGTAATACCGGCGCTATGCAAGTCCCTTTGAAAAAAGAGGATACGCAATTTACATAAGTGGATTTGCTGTATTTCCAAGTCTGGACAAAAAAGGGAGCGGTAGACCTGTACCTGCAAGACTCGTAATGCCAGCGGGCGTTAAAAAGCAGCATTAGGACCTCTTAATCTTAACGCTGCTTTTTAAGCCTAACGCACACACAGAAGAGGATAATAAAAAATAGAGAACACAGCAAAAGATGATAAAGCAGTTAATCAGAATGGCTAAAGCTGATGCAGAAAAGAAAATAGCACAATCTGTAAAAAATGGTGACAAAACCTTCTTTAGATAGAGCCTCTGACTGCAGCTGCTGACGTTATAGGTATGTGTCCTGGCTCATGTGGATCAGTCTGCTTTGTTTAAATGTGCTCTACTCAAATAGTCAAAGTGTCCCAGAGAATCAAAAAAGTTGAGGAGCACCAATAAAAAGCAATACTTTATTTTAATCAATCCAGGTAAAAAAACAAATACGCTGTGCAAATCACAAAAGGTCACAGGGTACATCAGTGCGTCATTAGTGACAGCTGACACATTTTGGCAACTGCTATGATCATAACTGCAATACAAAATCTATACAACACCATTTAAAAAGGATTTTTTTCTCTCCTATTAGCTAAAGATAATGACATCACTGTAACCCTCTTTACTATTCCTAATCTTAATCTGCACTGATCTAAGCAAAAAATGTATAGCATGTAACAGGGTCAAGGTATACAGTATTATATTATATAATGGAATGAGCAATGCAAATAAGATTGTGAAGGGCAAAACTATTGGAAAAATAAGCAATTTAAATACTCAATATATATTGCATTGATTTTAGTAGGCTACAATTAAATTCAAATTCCTAAAAAAATGTTAAGTGACAAATACGGCATCTACTAAATAAAACTTGAGATATTGGGGCCCATTTATCAAGCTCCAAACGGTGATTGTGGGCCTGTGTTTCTGGCGAGTCTTCAGACTCGCCAGAAACAGCAGTTATGAAGCAGCGGTCTAAAGACCGCTGCTCCATAACCCTGTCCGCCTGCTCTGAGCAGGCGGACAGGAGTCGCTGGAATTCAACCAGCTCGAGTACAATCGGGTTGATTGAAACCCCCTGCTGGCAGCCCATTGGCCGCGAGTCTGCAGGGGGCGGCGTTGCACCAGCAGCTCTTGTGAGCTGCTGGTGCAATGCTGAATACGGAGTGCGTATTGCTCTCCGCATTCAGTGAGGTCTTGCGGACCTGATCCGCACTGTCGGATTAGGTCTGCAAGACCTTCGATAAATAGGCCCCATTGAAGAAGAATCTTCAAAGTAGATACCTATTCATTAACTGTAAATTGAATCATTTATTTTTCTATATACATCACCTTCAATTTTTTGGCTAGAATTCAGAGGATTCAACATGACACAGTAATTATTGGAGGTGATTTTAATAAACTATCGGCTAGATTTAGAGTTCGGCGTTAGCCGTGAAAACCAGCGTTAGAGGCTCCTAACGCTGGTTTTAGGCTACCGCCGGTATTTGGAGTCAGTCAGGAAAGGGTCTAACGCTCACTTTTCAGCCGCGACTTTTCCATACCGCAGATCCCCTTACGTCAATTGCGTATCCTATCTTTTCAATGGGTTCTTCCTAACTCCGGTATTTAGAGTCGTTTCTGAAGTGAGCGTTAGAGCTCTAACGACAAAACTCCAGCCGCAGGAAAATAGCAGGAGTTAAGAGCTTTCTGGGCTAACGCCGGTTCATAAAGCTCTTAACTACTGTACTCTAAAGTACACTAACATCCATAAACTACCTATGTACCCCTAAACCGAGGTCCTCCCACATCGCCGCCACTCTAATAAAAATTTTTAACCCCTAATCTGCCGACCGCCACCTACGTTATACTTATGTACCCCTAATCTGCTGCCCCTAACCCCGCCGACCCCTGTATTATATTTATTAACCCCTAACCTGCCCCCTCAACGTCGCCGACAGCTACTTTCAATAATTATCCCCTAATCTGCCGACCGCAAAGCGCTGCCACCTACGTTATCCTTATGTACCCCTAATCTGCTGCCCCTAACACCGCCGACCCCTATATTATATTTATTAACCCCTAATCTGCCCCCCTCAACGTCGCCGACACCTGCCTACACTTATTAACCCCTAATCTGCCGAGCGGACCTGAGCGCTACTATAATAAAGTTATTAACCCCTAATCCGCCTCACTAACCCTATCATAAATAGTATTAACCCCTAATCTGCCCTCCCTAACATCGCCGACACCTAACTTCAATTATTAACCCCTAATCTGACGACCGGAGCTCACCGCTACTATAATAAATGGATTAACCCCTAAAGCTAAGTCTAACCCTAACACTAACACCCCCCTAAGTTAAATATAATTTAAATCTAACGAAATTAATTAACTCTTATTAAATAAATTATTCCTATTTAAAGCTAAATACTTACCTGTAAAATAAACCCTAATATAGCTACAATATAAATTATAATTATATTATAGCTATTTTAGGATTAATATTTATTTTACAGGTAACTTTGTAATTATTTTAACCAGGTACAATAGCTATTAAATAGTTAAGAACTATTTAATAGTTACCTAGTTAAAATAATAACAAAATTACCTGTAAAATAAGTCCTAACCTAAGTTATAATTAAACCTAACACTACCCTATCAATAAATTAATTAAATAAAATACCTACAATTACCTACAATTAACCTAACACTACACTATCAATAAATAAATTAAATACAATTGCTACAAATAACTACAATTACATAAACTAACTAAAGTACCAAAAATAAAAAAGAACTAAGTTACAAAAAATAAAAAAATATTTACAAACATAAGAAAAATATTACAACAATTTTAAACTAATTACACCTACTCTAAGCCCCCTAATAAAATAACAAAGACCCCCAAAATAAAAAAAATCCCTACCCTATTCTAAATTAATAGAGTTAAAAGCTCTTTTACCTTACCAGCCCTGAACAGGGCCCTTTGCGGGGCATGCCCCAAGAAAATCAGCTCTTTTGCCTGTAAAAAAAAACATACAATACCCCCTCCCAACATTACAACCCACCACCCACATACTCCTAATCTAACCCAAACCCCCCTTAAATAAACCTAACACTAAGCCCCTGAAGATCTTCCTACCTTGTCTTCACCATCCAGGTATCACCGATCCGTCCTGGCATCCGGTGCTGAAGAGGTCCAGAAGAGGCTCCAAAGTCTTCCTCCTATCCGGCAAGAAGAGGACATCCGGACCGGCAAACATCTTCTCCAAGCGGCATCTTCGATCTTCTTCCATCCGGTGCGGAGCGGGTCCATCTTGAAGCAGCCGACGCGGATCCATCCTCTTCTTCCGGCGTCTCCCGACGAATGACGGTTCCTTTAAGGGACGTCATCCAAGATGGCGTCCCTCGAATTCCGATTGGCTGATAGGATTCTATCAGCCAATCGGAATTAAGGTAGGAATATTCTGATTGGCTGATGGAATCAGCCAATCAGAATCAAGTTCAATCTGATTGGCTGATCCAATCAGCCAATCAGATTGAGCTCGCATTCTATTGGCTGTTCCGATCAGCCAATAGAATGCGAGCTCAATCTGATTGGCTGATTGGATCAGCCAATAGGATTGAACTTGATTCTGATTGGCTGATTCCATCAGCCAATCAGAATATTCCCACCTTAATTCCGATTGGCTGATAGAATCCTATCAGCCAATCGGAATTCGAGGGACGCCATCTTGGATGACGTCCCTTAAAGGAACCGTCATTCGTCGGGAGACGGCGGAAGAAGAGGATGGATCCGCGTCGGCTGCTTCAAGATGGACCCGCTCCGCACCGGATGGAAGAAGATCGAAGATGCCGCTTGGAGAAGATGTTTGCCGGTCCGGATGTCCTCTTCTTGCCGGATAGGAGGAAGACTTTGGAGCCTCTTCTGGACCTCTTCAGCACCGGATGCCAGGACGGATCGGTGATACCTGGATGGTGAAGACAAGGTAGGAAGATCTTCAGGGGCTTAGTGTTAGGTTTATTTAAGGGGGTTTGGGTTAGATTAGGGGTATGTGGGTGGTGGGTTGTAATGTTGGCGGGGGGGGTATTGTATGTTTTTTTTTACAGGCAAAAGAGCTGATTTTCATGGGGCATGCCCCGCAAAGGGCCCTGTTCAGGGCTGGTAAGGTAAAAGAGCTTTTAACTCTATTAATTTAGAATAGGGTAGGGATTTTTTTTATTTTGGGGGTCTTTGTTATTTTATTAGGGGGCTTAGAGTAGGTGTAATTAGTTTAAAATTGTTGTAATATTTTTCTTATGTTTGTAAATATTTTTTTATTTTTTGTAACTTAGTTCTTTTTTATTTTTGGTACTTTAGTTAGTTTATGTAATTGTAGTTATTTGTAGCAATTGTATTTAATTTATTTATTGATAGTGTAGTGTTAGGTTAATTGTAGGTAATTGTAGGTATTTTATTTAATTAATTTATTGATAGGGTAGTGTTAGGTTTAATTATAACTTAGGTTAGGACTTATTTTACAGGTAATTTTGTTATTATTTTAACTAGGTAACTATTAAATAGTTCTTAACTATTTAATAGCTATTGTACCTGGTTAAAATAATTACAAAGTTACCTGTAAAATAAATATTAATCCTAAAATAGCTATAATATAATTATAATTTATATTGTAGCTATATTAGGATTTATTTCACAGGTAAGTATTTAGCTTTAAATAGGAATAATTTATTTAATAAGAGTTAATTAATTTCGTTAGATGTAAATTATATTTAAGTTAGGGGGGTGTTAGTGTTAGGGTTAGACTTAGCTTTAGGGGTTAATCCATTTATTATAGTAGCGATGAGCTCCGGTCATCAGATTAGGGGTTAATAATTTAAGTTAGGTGTCGGCGATGTTAGGGAGGGCAGATTAGGGGTTAATACTATTTATGATCGGGTTAGTGAGGCGGATTAGGGGTTAATAACTTTATTATAGTAGCGCTCAGGTCCGCTCGGCAGATTAGGGGTTAATTATTGTAAGTAGCTGGCGGCGACGTTGTGGGGGGCAGGTTAGGGGTTAATAAATATAATATAGGGGTCGGCGGTGTTAGGGGCAGCAGATTAGGGGTACATAGGGATAATGTAAGTTGCGGCGGTTTACGGAGCGGAAGATTAGGGGTTAATAATAATATGCAGGGGTCAGCGATAGCGGGGGCGGCAGATTAGGGGGTAATAAATATAATATAGGGGTCGGCGGTGTTAGGGGCAGCAGATTAGGGGTACATAGGGATAATGTAAGTTGCGGCGGTTTACGGAGCGGAAGATTAGGGGTTAATAATAATATGCAGGGGTCAGCGATAGCGGGGGCGGCAGATTAGGGGGTAATAAATATAATATAGGGGTTGGCGGTGTTAGGGGCAGGAGATTAGGGGTACATAGGGATAACGTAGGTGGCGGCGGTGTACGGAGCGGAAGATTAGGGGTTAAAAAAAATATGCAGGGGTCAGTGATAGCGGGGGCGGCAGATTAGGGGTTAATAAGTGTAAGGTTAGGGGTGTTTAGACTCGGGGTACATGTTAGAGTGTTAGGTGCAGACGTAGGAAGTGTTTCCCCATAGGAAACAATGGGGCTGCGTTAGGAGCTGAACGCTGCTTTTTTGCAGGTGTTAGGTTTTTTTTCAGCTCAAACAGCCCCATTGTTTCCTATGGGAGAATCGTGCACGAGCACGTTTTTGAGGCTGGCCGTGTCCGTAAGCAACTCTGGTATCGAGAGTTGCATTTGCGGTAAAAATGCTCTACGCTCCTTTTTTGGAGCCTAACGCGGCATTTTTTTGAACTCTCGATACCAGAGTTAATTTTATGGTGCGGCCAGAAAAAAGCCCGCGGAGCGTTAACCGCCAAACTCCAAATCTAGGCCTATGTGACCCAAACCTTAAAGCACACTGTATCTGAGCTCTAGGTTGAAACTGTACAGCATTGGCTAACTTGTTCCAGGATTGTATCTATTATCACACATCATCAATGTTTGACTTATGACAGTATATGCATAGCACTGCTAAAGTCTTCTCTTACTTTTATTGTCTTTTCTATCATTTACACATGGACCCAGTGTACTTCTCTTTCAGACGTGCAAATATGATGAGTTATCTTCCATTTGGAATCTCCTGGATTATTTAATCAGAATAATTGAGTTTCTAAATTATATTAACACAGCTACTACAGCTTTTTTGTCCGTTAATGATCATGTCAATGGCTTAGGTTCATAGATTCCTGATAAAGGGACGTGTCCCTAAAACACATTGTGGAACTGTGGTTTGGCCAGATTATCCTACTTCTGCACGACGGCCATTACCAAGACTGGAGCCAGAGTATGGACAGTTATTAGGCTATTCCATAACCGGAGCGTAGTGACTAGGAATACGTGGTGGAGCTTAGACAGTGACTTACTGTGCTTGATGTGCCTTTTATATTCTTTTATCTTGTGAGTAACGACCCAGGAGGGTGGGTTATTTAAATTTATATATACTTCACTTGATTTGGGTTTGCACCTGTACCCTTTTATCTTTTTAGTTTCTAAATTATATTACCAGTGCAACTGTAGCTTTTTTTTGTCCTCAAATGATTATATCAATGGCTTAGGTTCATAGATGCTTGTGAGGTTAGCGAGGTGTTGCTCTAAAAGTAAGCCCTTGTCCAAAATTGATTGAGCATTTACAGTTGTAAGAGGCGCTTAAACACATGGTATCTCATACAACAAATGAGAACCGCTAGCAACATGATAAAATGATAATTGCAAACTCAACACATAGGAAACATGCTTGCAAAAATATTTATGTAAATATATTTGTAAAATATTTGCATGTCGTCTGTTTTTCTTATGATGAAGTAGTTTCGTCAGGTAGAACAAAAACTTTCTCCAGGGACTATACATGGGTATTCTACAGACATGTTCAGGATTTTTCATCAATGCCTTAGCCCAGCATGTGAAATTCATAAAGATGTTATTGTTCTCCTGAAGTATCTTGTCTTATGGTCATTCATCGTTATTCAAAACTGACAAGGTTATGTTTCTTTAACATTTTGTTTATATGTTAGATTAGACTGGTTTTTAAAGGCACATTTTTGTCTTGATTTGTGTGTTCTGTAAGGTTTTCATGGCTTTTTTGGGATTCTTATTTTACAGTGGAACTGATTTTATGTGTTGAGAAATTAACAATTTCGAGACTGTTTTTAATTTGCGATGTTGCTATATTTGTTTTTGTGGAATATTAGTTTCATGAACATGGTTTATTGAGTCTTGATCAATGGTCTGCTGGTTTCTCTAATGACCGTAGACAAATACAATTAGATTTCATGTTTTGCGTAAAACAGCACCACAGCCATTTAAAGTCTTGTCGGTATAGCTGTACCGCAAGCATTTTAGCCTGTAACGCAACGTCAGTCCCGCAGATGTAAAAATTACGTTTTTTTCATGAGACTTCCAAAGCACAGCAATTACAAGTTTTGCGGTGAGGCTAAAAAGCTTGCGTTACACCCTATACCGACAAGATCAGCACCACCATCTGAGACCAGTAGTTATGAGTTTTTTGCGCAACAAAACTGTTACATAAAACTCATAACTAAACTGTTACAAAGTTCACTAACACCCATAAACTACCTATTAACCCCTAAACCGTTGCCCTCCTGCATCGCAAACACTATAATAAAGTTATTAACCCCTAATCTGCCGCTGCCGACATTGCCTCCACTAATAAAATGTATTAACCCCTATTCCACCGCTCCCCGACATCGCCACTATACTAAAGTTATTAACCCCTAAACCGCTGCCCTCCTGCATCACAAACACTATTTAAATATTATTAACCCCTAATCTGCCGCCCGCCCACATCGCCTCCACTATAATAAAGTTGTTAACCCCTAATTCTGCCGCCACTATAATAAACCTATTAACCCCTAAACTGAAAGCCCCTTACAATGAAATATACTAAATAAACCTATTAACCCCTAAACCGAAAGCCCCACACATCGCAATATACTAAATTAAACTAGTAACCCCTAAACCTAACGCCCCCCCTAAATTTATATTAAATTACAATTTCCCTATCTTAAATTAAATTAAAACTTACCTGTCAAATTAAAAAAACTAAGTTTAAACTAACAATTAAACTAATATAACTATTAAACTTAAATTAAACTAACTACCAATTAAAGAAACTATAACACTACTATAAAAATTACAAACTATCTAATATAAAAAAATAAAAAAGACTAAATTACAAAAAATAACAAACACTAAATTACGAAAAATAATAAACAAAATTATCAAAAATAAAAAAGAATTACACCTAATCTAATAGCCCTATCAAATTAAAAAAGCCCCCCCTAAAATAAAAAAAAAAAACATAGCCTACAATAAACTACCAATAGCCCTTAAAAGGACCTTTTGTAGGGCATTGCCCTTACTTAAACAGCTCTTTTACCTGAAAAATACAAAGACCCCCCAACAGTAAAACCCACCACCCAACCAACCCCCAAAATAAAAAAACCTAATTCCAACAAAAACATAAGCTACCCATTGACCTAAAAAAGGGCATTTGTATGGGCATTGCCTTTAAAAGGGCATTTAGCTTGATTAGGAATAGCCCAAACCCTACACTAAAATAAAAACCCACCCAAATACCCTTAAAAAAACCTATCACCAACCTTCCGAAAAATCCACTTACAGTTTTTGAAGTCCCGCTTGAATGATTCCTCATCCAGGCGTCGAGACGTCTTCAGCCAGACAGTCTCTTATATCTTCATCCAGGCAGTGAAGTCCTCATCCAGGTGGCGAGAAGTCTTTATCCAGGTGGCCTCTTCTATCTTCATCCCGGCGGCGTGGAGCGGGTCCATCCTGAAGACATCTGGCGCAGAGCATCTTCTTCATGTGGTTTCCGCCATATACTGAATCTTCAATGCAAGGTACGTGATTCAAAATGGTGTCCCTTGCATTCCTATTGGCTGATTTGATTTTGGAAATTCAAATCAGTCAATAGAATGAGAGCTACTGAAATCCTATTGGCTGTTCAAAACAGCCAATAGGATGAGACCTTCTGAAATTCTATTGGCCGTTCAAATCAGCCAATAGAATTTCAGTAGTTTTCATCCTATTGGCTGATTTGAATTTCCAAAATCAAATCAGCCAATAGGAATGCAAGGGATGCCATTTTAAATCGCGTACCATGCATTGAAGATTCAGTATACGGAGGCGACTGTATGAAGAGGATGCTCCGTGCTGGATGTCTTTAGGATGGACCAGCTCTGTGCCGCCGGGAAGAAGATAGAAGATGCTGCCTGGATGAAGTTAGAAGAGGCCGTCTGCATGAAGACTTCTCGCTGCCTGGATGAGGACTTCGCCACCTGGATGAAGATAGAAGAGGCTGCCTGGATGAAGACTTCTCTCCGCCTGGATGAGAACTTTGCCGCCTGAATGAAGATCGTTCAAGCGGGACTTCAAAAACTGTATGTGGATCTTCGGGGGGTTAGTGATAGTTTCTTTTTAAGGGTTTTTGGGTGTTTTTTTTTTTTAGTTTAGGGTTTGGGCTATTCCTAAACAAGCTAAATGCCCTTTTAAGGGCAATGCCCATACAAATGCCCTTTTCAGGGCAATAGGTAGCTTAGGTTTTTTAGATAGTTTTTTTTATTTTGTGGGTTTGAGGGGGTGGGGCTTTGTAATGTTAGTGGGTCTTTGTATTTTTTTTTTTCAGGTAAAGGAGCTGTTTAACTTAGGGCAGTGCCCTACAAAAGGCCCTTTTAAGGGCTATTGGTAGTTTATTCTAGATTAGTTTTTTTATTTGGGGGGGTTAAATGGGTATTAGAATAGGAATAATTTTTATTATTTTTGATAAGTTGTTTGTTATTTTATGTAATGTATTTTTTCGTTTTGGGTGGAGTTTTATTTTTAGATTACGGCTTGGGCATTTCGTAAACAAGCTAAATGCCCTTTTAAGGGCAATGCCCATACAAATGCCCTTTTCAGGGCAATGGGTAGATTAGGTTTTACTTTATTTTTATTTTGTGGGTTTGGGCAGTGGGGAGTTGTATACTATTAGGGGGGTGTTTGTTTTGTTTTGTAGCAAAAGTTAATTTTGGGGCAATGCCCTACAAAAGGCCCTTTTAAGGGCCCTTGTTAGTTTATTCTTGATTAGGCTTTTTTATTTTGGGGTGTTTTTTTAAGGGTAATAGAATAGGAATAATTTGTATTATTTTGGATAATTTCATTGTTATTTTTTTATAATGGTAGGTTTTTTATTTTTTGTAATTTTAGTGTTTTTTATTTTTTGTAAAGGTAGGTGTTAGTGTAAGGCAGCCTAGGTTTTATTTCACAGGTAAGTTTGTATTTATTTTAAACGGCGTAGTTAGTAAATAGTTAATAACTATTTACAAACTAGTTTACCTAGTTAAAATAAATAGAAACTTACCTGGGAAATAAAAAAAAACAAGTTAGGGGGTGTTAGGGTTAGGTTTAGGGGTTAATAGTTTAATTTAGGTTGTTGTTATGTGGGAGGCTGGTGGTTTAGGGGTTAATAGGTTTATTTAGTGGTAGTGATGTGGGAGGCCAGATGTTTAGCAGATCAATAGCTTTATTTAGTGGCGGCGATGTCAGGGATCGGCGGAATAGGGGTTAATAGATTTATTATAGTGTGGACGATTTTGGGGTGCAAGGGAATAGGGGTTAATAACTTTAGTATAGTGGCGGGGATATCAGGAGCAGCAGATTAGGGGTTAATAGCTTTATTTAGGTGGTGGCGATATCGGGAGCAGCAGATTAGGGGTTAACAACATTATGTAGGTGTCGGCGATGTTGGGGGCTGCAGATTAGGGGTGTTTAGACTTAGGGTTTATGGTAGGGTGTTAGGTTTAAATATAATTTTTTTCCCCATAGACATCAATGGGGCTGCGTTACAGAGCTTTTCATTGCGTTCTTCAGGTGTTAGGTTTGTTTCTGACACCTTCTCCCCATTGATGTCTAAGGGGAAAGCGTGCACGAGCACGTCAAAACAGCACTTGAATTGTGTGCGGTATGGAACTTAAAACCACCATATCGCACGCACAAGCCGGCTGTTTGAAAACTTGTAATGGCAGTGCTATAGAGGGTTCGTTAATTTCCCTATAGCATGCATAATTTGTTATCTAGCTAAAAGTCATTAAAAAAAAATAGAATCAAAGGAACTACGCTGGACCACGTTTACTCTGACCTCAGACAATATGCAACCATTAATAAGGGAAAACTGCCTATTACGTTTGATTAATATTTTTCTTGTAAATGGATAACTTTCTTATTAAACGTTTGACATTTTATTACTAATTCTTTTTGGAAACTACTGGAAATGTGTGACAATTTTTGTATGGGAGGCGTCAGTGGCACTCCACTCTTTACTAAGACCAAATTTCCATTGCTGTTGTAAACTGTTTAAACTGGTGGTAACAAGTATCTCAATTAAAGTATATGTTTTATGTTACCACCAGTTTTTTTGTAATATGACTTAGTAAATAACAGTTTTAGACTTACAGTTGTTTCCAAAATATGTGGTGTTTACCTTTAATACTACAATTAAGTTTACTCTTGTTCAAAGCTGACCTCAATCACTGGTTGTTCTTTGGAATTCACTGTTAACATTCTTCACTAAATTAAAATGATAGAATTGCTTTTTTTATATCTTGGATAACAGTGGACAAGCTTCTTTTCTTTATCTTGGATAGCATAAACTGTATGAATATGGGCAAATATATATAATTACCATATTCTATATACATATATATATATTACCATATATCTCTCTCCCTTTACACATTCTCTCTAAGAACACAGAAAAAAAAACACAGACTTTTTCACTCAACTGCTTCAATTGCCATCTAACTTACTACAGGTAGCCTTCTGGAAAACAGCTTCCCTCCCACCCTACCCCTCACCCCACCCACCCCAAGCTCATTTCCTCATTTATAGATAGTCTCCTACACAACTTTCACTCTCCTGAAATGACAGGTGCAAACACTGATCAGCACATCCTTCCATTCCCTTAACCCCATAGAATACACAGTACTTTTATTCACATACCTTTTGTTCCCTTATGCAATTGTCACAGTAATTCTGCAATTGTTACATTAATTCTGTGTCTTATGTTTTTAACTGGTTCCCAATTCTGTAAAAATGCTCAATATATTCATATTCCTTTTTGCTACCCTTTGTCTCTATAACAAACTACACTATTCAATTACTCCTTCTCCCTCTCCACCGGCACTGTTCATTAGCCCATCTCTCTTAAACTCACCTTACTTTTCTACTCATGAACTTTACCTATTCCTAAACACTCTCTCTACCCCCTGCAGCTCATCTCAAAAGCAGTCGCACTACTGCAAATCTGTATCTCATCTCATGTCACTCTCCCTCTTGCTTTTACTTACTGCTGGTGACATCTCCCCTAATTCTGATCCCCAACAACTGACAAGCCGTGCACATCCATGTGTACCATCCCATAGACTCAGAAAACAAATCTCTGCACACCTTACTCACATTCCTCTTGCATCTAAAGCCACTACCCCTTTCACTTGTGCACTCTGGAACTCTCGCTCTGTTTGCAACAAACTCACTTCTATACATGACCTCTTTATCTCTCGCTCCCTTAACCTTCTGGCCCTAACATAAACCTGGCTCTCTCCCCTAGACACAGCATCCACTGCTGCTCTGTCACATGGGGGTCTCCACTTCAGCCACACTCCTAGGTCTGGTAATAGACAAGGAGGTGGTGTAGGTATTTTACTTTCCTCTCGTTGCACCTTTCAACAAATACACCCTATCTCTTCCCTCACTTTTCACTCATTCGAAACCCACATGATTCGCTTATTCTCCCCTCTCTCTGTACGTGTTGCAGTCATATACCGACCCCCTGGCTCCGCAACTCAATTTCTAGATCACTTGGCTGCCTGGCTACCCTATTTCCTTTCCTCAGACACCCCTGCCCTCATTCTTGGCGACTTCAACATCCCCCTTAACAATCCCACTGCCTCATCTGCTAAACAACTTCTGCAACTCACTTCCTCTTTCGGTCTGTCACAATGGACTGATTCTACCACTCACAAAGACGGTCACTCCCTTGACCTGATCTTTAGCTATCGATGCACTCTCTCAAACTTCTCAAACTCCCCTTTTCCTCTTTCTGACCACCATCTCCTTACCTGCAACATATCATCCCTTCCTACAACTCTCCCACCTTCTACTCCTCACACCAAACCTCACAGAAGCATTAGGTCTTTAGATCAGCAACAACTTGCTAATTCCCTTAAACCACTCCTCTCATCCTTCTCTGCCTTTTCCTGCCCTGAACAATCTATCTGCCACTATAATTCCACCCTTATATCCGTCCTTGACAATCTCGCCCCTCTTACCACTGCTCGGAAATCACACACTCATCCCCAGCCCTGGCATACTCCTCTGACACGGTACCTACGCAGATGTTCCCATACTGCTGAATGGCATTGGAGAAAATCACGGAGTTCAGCTGATTTTCTTCATTACAAATTCATCTTGAACTCCTACTACTCTGCCCTTAATCTCCACAAGCAACACTACTTCTCTACTCTTATCGCTAATCTTTCTTCAAACCCAAAACGTCTGTTCTCCACTTTCAATACTCTCCTCCGCCCTCCCCCACTATCTAATACAACTTCTCTGTCAGCTCAAGACTTTGCCAGTCACTTCATTAACAAAATTGACTCCATCAGACATGAAATCAGCTATCAACACAATTCCATTCTCTCCCCCCCTCAAATACTCTCACTCAACCACAACCCTCATAACCTGAAACTTAGTTCATTCTCCCCTGTTACTGAGGACGAAGTTTCAGCACTTATACTGCGCTCTCACCTCACTACCTGTCCCCTTGACCCTATCCCTTCACAGCTGCTCCCCTCTCTCTCTGCTACCCTTACCCCTATACTAACACACATTTTCAACCTCTCCCTCAGCACTGGTACATTTCCCTCATCGATGAAACATGCGCTGGTCACACCTATCCTCAAAAAACCTTCCCTTGATCCTACCTCCCCATCCAACTACCGCCCTATTTCCCTCCTCCCTCTTGCTTCAAAGCTTCTCGAAAAACTAGTATATGCACACCTATCCCATTTCCTTACGCTAAACTCCCTTCTTCATCCGCTGCAATCTGGATTTCGTCCCTATCACTCCACAGAGACAGCTATTGTTAAGGTCACTAACGACCTACTTACAGCTAAATCAAAAGGCCACTTCTCTCTGCTTATCCTCCTTGATCTGTCCGCAGCCTTTGACACTGTCGACCACCCTCTTTTGCTCCAAACCCTTCAATCCTTCGGCATCTGTGACACAGCCCTTTCATGGCTCTCTTCCTACCTGTCAAACCGTACCTTCAGTGTAGCCTTCTCTGGGGCCTCCTCTGCCCTGTCACCACTTTCTGTTGGAGTGCGCTGGTCACACCTATCCTCAAAAAACCTTCCCTTGATCCTACCTCCCCATCCAACTACCGCCCTATTTCCCTCCTCCCTCTTGCTTCAAAGCTTCTCGAAAAACTAGTATATGCACACCTATCCCATTTCCTTACGTTAAACTCCCTTCTTGACCCGCTGCAATCTGAATTTCGTCCCTATCACTCCACAGAGACAGCTATTGTTAAGGTCACCAACGACCTACTTACAGCTAAATCAAAAGGCCACTTCTCTCTGCTTATCCTCCTTGATCTGTCCGCAGCCTTTGACACTGTCGACCACCCTCTTTTGCTCCAAACCCTCCAATCCTTCGGCATCTGTGACACAGCCCTTTCATGGCTCTCTTCCTACCTGTCAAACCATACCTTCAGTGTAGCCTTCTCTGGGGCCTCCTCTGCCCTGTCACCACTTTCTGTCGGAGTACCGCAAGGCTCTGTCCTCGGTCCCCTTCTCTTCTCAATCTATACGTCATCACTAGGTTCCCTAATTAAGTCCCATGGTTTCCAATATCATTTGTATGCCGATGACACCCAAATCTACTTCTCTGCACCAGAACTATCTCCTTCCTTGCTAACCCGTGTCACTAACTGTCTTTCTCACATCTCCAACTGGATGTCCTCTCACTACCTCAAGCTAAATCTCTCCAAAACTGAGCTCCTCATTTTCCCCCCTTCTTCCAAAATCTCCACCCCCAATATCTCTATAACTGTCGACAACTCCATCATTACCCCTACCCCACATGCCCGATGTCTCGGGGTCACATTTGACTCAGATCTTTCCTTCACTCCTCACATTCAGTCCTTGGCTACAGCCTGCCGCTTCCACCTTAAAAACATCTCTAAAATTAGACACCTCCTTACACAAGACACAACTAAGATTTTAATCCACTCTCTCATTCTTTCCCGCCTTGATTACTGCAACTCTGTCCTCTCTGGTCTCCCCACCTGCCGCCTAGCTCCTTTACAATCCATAATGAATGCCTCTGCCAGACTCATCTTCCCTACACGTCGCTCTTCATCTGCTGCGCCTCTCTGCCAATCCCTTCACTGGCTTCCTCTTGCCTCTAGGATCAAACACATAACTCTCACTATTACATACAAAGCCCTCAACTGCACTGCTCCCCCCTACATCTCAGACCTTGTCTCCAGATACTCTCCCTCCCGTCCCCTTCGCTCTGCTCATGACCTCCTACTCTCCTCCTCTCTTGTCACCTCATCACACTCCCGTTTACAGGACTTCTCCAGACTGGCGCTCAACTTGTGGAACTCTCTGCCTTGCTCCACAAGACTCTCTTCTAGTTTTAAAAGCTTCAAGTGCTCCCTAAAGACTCTACTGTTCAGGGACGCATACAACCTACGCTAACCTTTCCTTATACCAGTTCCTCTCCTCCACTGCAATCCCCTGAACCCACTTAGCATGTAAGCCTAAAAGTCCAGCTGTTTGTAGATCCCCTTCTTAAGAGCTGACTACAACAGTGCAACTCTTAGCAGGGCCCTCTACCCTATAATTGTTTTGTTGTACTCCCCCTTTGTTTATAGCGCTGCGGAATCTGTTGGCGCTCTACAAATAACCAATAATAAATAATAAAATAATTCTGGACAATTTATTATGACCTAGATCACATGTGAAGCGCAAAAATATTAGCTCTATTATACGTTAACATAGCTGGAAAGCAATAAATAGAAGGTTCAATTTTTCTGCTCATATTACTGATCCAAAGATTTTTTTATAGTTTAAGGGGCATTAACATCTGCATGTCAGATGCGCGGGTGCTCTAAATTCCTCACATTATAGACTTCTATGGGGCACACAGTAAAATTCATGTTGAATATACGCTTCAGCACTAAGCCAATGGTGCACAAGTATTGGAGTTCTTCATGTAGTTAGCGTGATATACTATTAAAATTAATGGTTTACTTCAGGTATCAAAAAGCACTTTTAGTGGCATTTAAAAGGATAGAAAGGTCAAAATGTAAATGTGCACGGGTGCATTTCAAGTTGAAATATGAGCATTTTTGTAATATACTTCCATTAGCAAAAATGCTTCTAGTAAAAGTTATCACTGTTTTTCTGCAATATACCCACATATCCCGTGAAGGCCGTGCACCAGTATTCAAACACTACACCTTCTTAGAGAGTGGTGTGTATTGCTTCTGAAGATGTAATCTGGGTCATGCAAGCCACTGCTGCCTCTCTGATAAGCTGTAGTGTCTGAATACTGCTGCCCAGACCTTAACAGGATATGTACGTATGCTGCAGAAAAATACTTTTAGTAGAAGCATTTTTGCTCATGGAAGTATAGTTCAAAAAATCTTATATTTCATATTGAAATGCACCTGAGAACAATTTTAATTTTGACCTTTCTATCTCTTTAAGATATATATGAAGCCATACAAATCAATTGATAGTATGGAACAGTAGACAACTAATCCTCAACTACAATATATTCTGAATATTTACTAATTGCTTTATACTTTAAAACCTCTATAAAAAAATAAAAACAAAACTCCAGACATTAATTCTTTTATGTGTAGTAAATATTAATTAGTCTGTATTTGTTTATATGTCTTTGTACACAAAGTGAACTCTAGTACAGCAAAAGAAAAAAAATGAAAGTAGATCTTATGTAGATTTTTTCTTGCAGAATCTGGGATAATAGCAAATATTTCCATCTGAAAGATGTTGAACTTTTATTTTAAGAAAAGATCACAACTATGATAATATAGGTAATTTATAATATAATCCTTTTCCATTTCATTTCAGAATAACTTCATGAGTATGTCATGATTACTACAAAAGCATCTTGTAAGAATCATTATTTTTTCGCATGGATATTAAATTGCAGATAATTTATACATTGTTGAAAATGAATGCAATGCTATCATTTATTGTCATTTTACTGTCTGGTACAAAAAGGATAGCAAAAATTCAGAGAACATAGAATTGAACAACATGCACCTGATTATTTAAGTAATTGGATGCAAAGCATGTATTTTCTCAAATGCTATATTATTATTCTCCATATACTTGTAATCTAGTGTATAATTTAAAACTACAAAACTGTTTTTTTTTCCCAAATATTATACGTGTTTTTGATTTTATCGCAAATGCATTTTATCTTTTCATATAAAGCAAAGAAAAACAAAAAAACTTTCACTACAATTAACTAATGAGTAATGTTATAGGCATGTAGAAATTGTAGTGTATTAAAGGGACCATAAACACTATGTAATTATTTGGCATTTATGTTGTCTTGCTAAAGAATAACATTTTTGTCATCTTTTTTTATTTTTTATTATTTAAACAAATTAGCATGTTGTTTGCTGCAATTGTTTTTCAGTAGCCAAACTCCATCCACCACTTGCCTCATTTGGAAGAAAACAATCTGGTCTTCTGTCTGCAGCTGATAAGGGTAGTCATCGTCATTATGCTGGTGTAAAATACATTGTTTTGCTGATTTTATCGGTTAAAGCCTTTATGTGAATAAAGGAAGATTTTGAACAATATGGACGGTGCAGCACTACTTTGAACTTTTGCTATTTATTGCCCTGATTTATGCAGTAATCAGGGGAGCCTGCGTGTCTTGAAGAGAGATCTCCAGTGCTGGATTTCTATGTTTGTAAAGCCAATTGGTGAAAGGTATGTAGCAGGGTAAACCTTTATAATCTACAGTGGGCTGTTTCAGTTTTGAGAATTAGAAAAGTTACAAATTTCAGAGCTAAATTACATGAAAAGGGTCAAAATAAATAATGAAAGTATAAAGCAAAAATGTTTTAATACACATTACTAAATATGTTATATTAAAAGCTCAAGGCGTTTACTGTCCATTTAAGGCATCTTACAGAGAAGAAACAAAAAGTAGAACTGTTGAAATATAGTAGAATCTCACAGGAGTCTTATATTGAATTACCATATTGTTAACTCAATTTCATAATAATAAAAAAAAAAATACTGGTTTAGTAGGTATTCTATCCATGCATTAACCTCTTTACCCAATCTGACGTATATATACGTAATATGGTACAAAGTCCATTGCACCGCATGACGTGCATATACATCTGAGCTTCAGGAAGTTACAGCAGCCTTGGCTGTAAAGTTACAGCCTAGAGCTGGAGTTCCTGAGCTCTAGGCATCTGCCTACTTATGGAACCGGTGCACAATCAAAGCAGGCAGATGCCAGATCTCTACAGATGGAGACACTGTGTGTGTCACTGTCTGTAATGATCCTCTACTGGTGCCAGCAGGAGGTGTGGGAAGGCAAGTGGGAGGTGGGATTCCAGTGGTGGAGAGCAGAGGGAGTGAGATGGGCCCTAAAGTGCAGAAAATAAAATGAAGGGAGAGAGGTATTGGGAACTACAACACAGAAAAAAAGATGGAATTGGGGGTGGGGACCCTTACTAACGATCGCCGGAGGGGGGAGGTGTGGGGGCCACTACACAACAGAAAAAACATAAATAAAGTTAAAAAAACATATATGTATCCATAGGTACTGGCAGACATCTGCCAGTACTAAAGATGGCTACCCTTAGTGGGAGGGGGAGTGTTAGAAAGTTATTTGGGGAGGGAGGGTTGAGGAATATCACTACACTGGAGAAAAAACAATAGTAACATTAAAAAATAAAATAAACTGCATACTGCTCTCCAGTACCTAAGATAGTGGGGACCAGGGAGGGACAAGAGCAGTTTGGGAGGGATCAGGGGGTGGGAGGTGTCAGGTGGGAGGGTAATCTCTACACTACAGATACAATTAATCTTACAAGCTATCTGATTAACTCTTTCACTGCCAGGAATAATAGAAGTGTAGTGCACAGCTGCAATTAGCATTCTAAAAAAAAAAAAACTATTGCAAAGCCATGTATGTCTACAATTTCTGAACAAAGGGATCCCAGAAAAGCTTTTATGATCATTAGTGTTATAACTGCACAAGTGGTATGTAAATAATTTTAGTGAGAAACCCAAAGTTTATGAAAAAGTTAAAAAAAAATTATATGATCGCATGTGGCGTGAAATGGTGGCATGGAATATCCAAAAATGGGCCTAGATTAATACATTGGGTTTTCTACAAAGCTCTATTTGTGTTTCAATTGAGTGATAGCAAAAATGCTAAAAAGTCTCCAGTATTTTGGGCAAGTTCTTCTCTTAAATTCCCGGTAGCAAAGGGATTAAATGAGCAATTTAAAAAGATACTGGAGTAACTATAGAGGATGACATGGGAAGTATTATAATTCAACCGAAAAGGAAATATCTCTCTCCAAAGTCCAGAAAAAAGTAATCAAAAAATAATTGATCTGCACAAAACACTCAAACACATGCACTCTTTACTTTGGATGTGATTCATCTAAACATTGAAGCAATAACATTGCAGAAATATAATGATTTGCTGCTTTCTAACAAATCATTAGTTCAGAGTAAACAAAGTGCAGACAATGGGCTTGTTTCCACCAAGCTGTAATTAGGTTCCGATAAATATGCTGTCGGAAGCAATATCGATCACCGTCTGCTTCCAACGGCCTCCGGCTGCTGAAAACATTTTGGTGTCCCATACAAAGTATTAGAAGCCGCTAATCTTTAAATAATACCAGGTTTACAATGACCGTGCAAACCGTTAATACACTGTTGGAGCCTGCCGATACATTGAGAAACATTACACCTAGCTCAACTAGGTGTAAAACAGGAAAAAGGAGCTTTCCTATTCCCTATTGAAATCTAAATTGCCTCCTAAAAATAAACCAGACACGTCAAAACACCTCTATCAGCCATCCCCCAACATCGCAACTAATAATAAATGTATTAACCACTAAACCGCCAACTCCCCACATCGCAACTGACAATAAAAGTTATTAACCTCTAAACCACCATCCCCCCACATCCCAACTAACAATAAAAGTTAATAACCACTAAACCGCCATCCCCCCCACATATTAACCACTAAATCACCACCCCCCCACATCGCAACTAAGAATAAAAGTTATTAACCTCTAAACCTAGATCCTCCACAATGCAAAGTAACTATTTAAACTATTAACCCCAATCTGCCATCCCCCCACAACGCAAAGTATTAATCTAATCAATAAGCCCCCTAACCTAACTCCCCCTATGTTAACCCCCATTACATAAAAAGAAAAAGACTATAACTAATAAATTCATTAAACTACCAAAATTAAAAATCCTAATCTAAAATGTAATTAAAAATCCTAACATTACATAAAAAATAAAACCTACGAAGCTAAGATTCCATAAAATTAAAAAAAATCTAAAATCACAAAAAATAAAAAAAATCTAAGATAACATAAAAAAATAAATGAAATTATCCAAAATAATAAAATGTAAACCTAATCTAATACCCCTATAAAAATGAAAAAGCCACCCCAAAATAAAAACACCCCCTAATCTAATACTAAACTACCAGTAGCCCTTAAAAGGGCCTTTTGTAGGGCATTGCACTAAAGCGATCAACTTTTACATAAATAAATTACAAAGTACCCCCTAATAGTAAAAGCCCCCACCCAACCAACCCCCCAAAATAAAAAAGCCTAAATCTAAAAAAACCTAAGCTACCCATTGCCGCTAAAGGGGCATTTGTATGGGCATTGCCCTTAAAAAGGCAATCAGCTCTTTTGCTGCTCATTGAAAGCTGCTTAAATCCTATTGGCTGTTCAAATTGACTTCACGATGGATGACCGCGCGCCGCCAAAGACTGCTCTGCACCTCCAGGAAGAAGATAGATGTCATTCCCATGCTGGATGAAGATGTCGCCGCATGGATGAATACTTGTCGCCGCCTGGATAAAGATGGATGTCCGGACTTCAAGAACGGTGAGTAAATTTTTTTGTGTGTTTTTTTTTTAGATTACGGTTTTTTTTAAATGCGCAACAAAAGAGCTGATTGCCCTTTTAAGGTCAATGCCCATACAAATGCCTCTTTAGGTGCAATGGGTAGCTGGTACTAAAATGGAGCCGTAAATTACTTTTAGTTGTCAGCCGCTTCGGTAGTTTCCTGCTCCATTTTTAATGACTCAATGGAAACAAGCCCATTGTCGGGTTATGGTATAATAGAAAACAAACTACCTAATCAAAATCAAAAACAAGTAAAGCTAAACTCTTAATATCGCTATCCCTAACTCGCTGAAATTGGTTACACACAAGCAAAAAAAAGTGTAGTGCTGAAAATAGCAATATATAAATCTTTCAAAAAATAAAAGGTAATATTCTCAATGTGATACGTAATCAAGATTTAAAGTAACAAATTAAAAATATATATTTGATCAAATAAATTCTTATTTACACAATAGAAAACACAAAAATTACACCAGTGTCAAAATAATTCTCAATTGGCAAAATTCTTTTAATAAGATTTAAAAAACAGCTTTTGCAAATTTGTAATAAAAAAAAAGAATTCAAGTATATTGTAAAAACTCCAAATAAAATGATCAACTTGTGAAAGTTCAAAGTATAAGAAAGTCTGTGCCAGTCTCAATAAAAAAAGTCAGCAGATAGAGTTCAATCTACTCACGGCAACTCATCTGTCTAAAACCTCACAGTATAATTCACCATTTTAGTGAGGTAAAAGTCAACTCCTAACAGCTGTTTACCTTGACAGAGATATTTCCTGTTAACAAACACTACTGATATGCAAATAGGATTCGTAACAGTTGAACTCTGTAAAATGACCTTGAATGGGCAAGTCAGGAACTTCTTTAGTTCTAAAAAACAAACGGCTAGATTACGAGTTTTTGTCGGTAATGGTGTGCGGTGCTAACGCACAGTTTTTCCTTACTGCTCACCTACAGTAATGCTGGTATTACGGGTCTTTAGAAACCCGGCGTTAGCCGCAAAAAAGTGAGCGTAGAGCAGAATTTAGCTCCACATCTCACCTCAATACCAGCACTGCTTACGGTAGCGGTAAGCTGGCAAAACGTGCTCGTGCACGATTTCCCCATAGGAATCAATGGGGCAGAGCCGGCTGAAAAAAAACCTAACACCTGCAAAAAAGCAGCGTTCAGCTCCTAACGCAGCCCCATTGATTCCTATGGGGAAACACATTTACTGTATGTCTACACCTAACACCCTAACATGAACCCCGAGTCTAAACACCCCTAATCTTACACTTATTAACCCCTAATCTGCCGCCCCCGACATCGCCAACACCTGCTTTATATTATTAACCCCTAATCTGCCGCTCCGGACACCACCGCCACCTACATTATACTTATGAACCCCTAATCTGATGCTCCCAACATCGCCAAACCATACATTATATTTATTAACCCCTAATCTGCCACCCCCAATCTCGCTGACACCTACCTACAATTATTAACCCCTAATCTGCCGCTCCCAACGTCGCCGCCACTATAATAAAGTTATTAACCCATAAATCTAAGTCTAACCCTAACACCCCCCCTAACTTAAATATAATTTAAATACATCTAAATAAATATTCCTATCATTAAATAAATTATTCCTTTTTTAAACTAAATACTTACCTATAAAATAAACCCTAAGCTAGCTACAATATAACTAATAGTTACATTGTAGCTAGTTTAGGACTTATTTTTATTTTACAGGCAACTTTGTATTTATTTTAACTAGGTACAATAGTTATTAAATAGTTATTAACTATTTAATAACTTCCTAGTTAAAATAAATACAAATATACCTGTAAAATAAAACCTAACCTAAGCTACAATTACACCTAACACTACACTATAATTAAATAAATTACCTAAATTAACTACAATTAATTACAATTAAATTAAATAAACTAAAGTACGAAAAAAACAAACACTAAATTACAGAAAATAATAAAATAATTACAATTTATTTAAACTAATTACACCTAATCTAATCCCCCTAATAAAATAAAAAAGCCCCCCAAAATAATGATGTTGGGGGCATCAGATTAGGGGTTCATAAGTATAATGTAGGTGGCGGCGGTGTCCGGAGCGGCAGATTAGGGGTTAATAATATAAAGCAGGTGGCGGCGGTGGCGGGTGCGGCAGATTAGGGGTTAATAATTGTAGGTAGGTGTCGGTGATGTTAGGGACGGCAGATTAGGGGTTAGTAAAATTTAACTAGTGTTTGCGAGGCGGGAGTGCGGCGGTTTAGGGGTTAATATATTTATTAAAGTGGCGGCGATGTCCGGTCGGAAGATTAGGGGTTAAAATTTTTATTTAAGTGTTTGCGATATGGGGGGGGGCTCTGTTGAGGGGTTAATAGATAGTTTATGGTTGTTAGTGTACTTTTTAGCACTTTAGTTAAGAGTTTTATGTTACAGCGTTAGTCCATAAAACTCTTAACTACTGACTTTTAAATGCGGTAGGAGTCTTGACAGGAGAGGCTGTACCGCTCACTTTTTCCAAGACTCGTAATACCGGCGTTAGGAAAATCCCATTGAAAAGATAGGATACACAATTTACGTAAGTGGATTTGCGGTATGCTCGAGTCGCGGAAAAAAAGTGAGCGGTACACCTGTACCTGCAATACTCGTAATTCCAGCGTTAGGAAAAAAGCAGCGTTGGGACCTCTCAATGCTGCTTTTTAAGGCTAACGCAAGACTCGTAATCTAGGCGAAAGAGCACCTATATAACACTAGGCAAAGGAAAATGTCTTTCATTAAAATACTATACATTTAATAAGTACCCCATACAGTATATTGTAATGTCATGGATCCAGTGGCGGCTGGTGAATTTTTAGGATGGGGGTGCACAAAAACCTGCCCCTATTAGAAAGCCACGCCCCTTTGAAAAAACACGCCCCTTTTTAAAAAACCACGCCCCTTTTAGCAAGCCACACCCATTTTTAAAAGCCACATCCCTTTGCGAAAGTCACGCCCCTCAAATGGCCCCACCAATTTCAACCAGCAGTGTTTTTGGTCATCGTCTTCTTGAAATATCCAGCCACTGCCTGGGGGTAACTTCAACTGAAGTTTGTGACTGATTCCTCAACATTATTCTCAAGTATCTGCTGATATTGAGTGGAATCCATGAGACCATCAACAATATTACCAGTAGTACAGGTCTTTGGAGGTGGTCTGTGGGCTGTTTTTGACCGTTCTCAACATCCTTTGCCTTTGCCTCTGGCCCTCTCTGATATTTTACTTGCCCTGCTACTTCTGGCCTTAACAAGAACTGTGCCTGTGGTCTTCCATATCCTCACCATGCATTGCTCACTGTGTTCCTCACAGTGGACACAGACATCTTAAATCTATGAATGCATACTCTTCAGTACAGCCATGTTCACGTGCGACAGTGCACAAATGGAGGAGCCTACACTACCTGCCCATGTCTAGTCTTAAAATATACATGATGGTGCTCAGTTAAATTATATAATAACATATATATATATATATATTAACCAAATGATTAATTAAAGCTGCAAAATAATAAGAATATTGAATGTACATTTATGAAAACATATATATTCCTGGATTTAAAGAACCTTCCACTTTATAGAGAAATACAACCACATTTCAATTACTGTTGCCCCAGCCCCCAGTGTTCAATATTAGGCAATGCAACCAAAGGCCTTGGCAACATGAAGATAAATACACCAACATTTTACTTTCTAGTACAAAAGAAGATTTTTTCTATTACACTAGTGCTTAATAATTTACTTCAAAGGTAAACATTAAAACAATGTTTATAACTCAAGTACAAGTTTTGTAAATCAAGTCAATCCGCCTGTCTTTTTTTGAGGCAAATAAATCAATAACATTTTCGTTGAATTTAGGAATGTCATTTATCAATTGTTTTTCAATTGTCAGCATGGCTAGAGCGGTCAGTCTTTCCTCAGTCATTGTGCTCCTTAGAAATGTCTTAACTCGTTTTAAAGTTGAGAAACATCTCTCAGCCTCAGCAGTTGTCACGGGAATAGTTGAAATAATTTGCAACAGTTTGTAGGTCTCCGAGAAAGTACTGTCCAAGTTATTTTCAATTATAAACTGTAGAAGACTAATGGCACCATTCATGTTTCTGAAATCTGGTCTTCTGTAAATTACTCCTAGTTCAGTTTTCAGGCGATCTTTCTGTAATGTGTGATAAACAGCTGATGTTTGGTCAAGAAGCTGATTTGGAAAAATTTTCTCGTAATCCGCAAATTTTTCCGCTTGCAGGAGAGAAACAGCCGAGTAGTGAGTTATAAAAGAAAATCTATCTTTTACTTGATTTGTGATAACATCGCATATCTCTTTAGCTGCCACAGTCTGAGCAATGTGAATATTTTCTCTCTTCCTTTTCCTAGATGTTTCCTCTGTTTCTGATATCGTCATGGTCACTGTGTCCATTCTATTCCTTTCGTTTTCCATTGTCTGCTGGAAAGTGTTAATATGTTTTCTAATAAGTGCCGCATCTGTTTGTGTTTTCTGAAGTTGGTTGTATAACACATCTACATGTGGCATAATATTGTGGAAAACTGTAAGCCAAAACACGAATACCGAGTCTTGTAACATACGCCGAATAGCCCCTGCTTGATTTATAGCTATTTCTTTTTTCGATGTTGACTCTATTTTTTCCATGCATTCAATTAACTGTTCCCTGTTTTCAAAAACTGTATTGACGGTTCGACTCTTGAAATTCCACCTGGTGGCTGAACCATGAGGTATCCTTCTTTTAACAGTTTCATCTAGAATAGCTATCCTTTGTGGTGAGTTACTAAAAAAGTTAGTAATGTCACTTAGATTTGAAAAAAATACTCGAACTTGTTGATTTTGACTGCTTGCTTGGCTGACAATTAAATTGAGCTGATGTGCGTAGCAATGCACAAAATGTGCATTCTTATAGGTACGTTTAATTATAGCCTGAACACCTGCATGCTGACCACTCATCACGCTTGCACTGTCGTAACTCTGCAATATCAGTTTCTCTGGGTTGTCTATAACTTTTTCCAAAGTAGCTTGAATACACGTAGCTAAAGATTCTGCATCATGTCCAGCTGGATTAGTGAATTCCCAGAATCTCTCAACCGGTTGTCCGTTACCTATAATGTATCTAAAAACAACAACCAATTGGAAGGCAGATGAAACATCAGTAGTTTCATCTGCTATCACTGCTACAAAACTTGCATTTGAGATTTCCTTCTTTATTTGGTTCTGGCAAACAGTAAGCATACAGTCTAATAAATCGTTTTGAATTTCTTTTGACGTTCCTTTAAAAACAGTGGCACTAGCGAGATGTTCTTTTAGAGATGCATCAAGCTCTGCTGAGAAGTTTATAAGACCTCTGAAAATGCCTGGATTTAATGAATCATCGCGTTCGTCATGTCCTCGAAGTGCAAGCTCAAATGCGCCGCAAAATAAAATACAATTAATTATTTTGGAAAGAACATAGCGATTTTTCGTTACTTGCTCATTATGTTTTTTAATATTCAAACGATATGCACTGTCAAGTTGTTGCCGAATATCAACCCTTCCTAGCAAATTAAACTCTAATGTGGAGTTTAAATGTGATTGGGAGCAATTATGTTTATTTGTTTTTTGACTTAAATGTGATAAATCGGCGACACCATAACTCACCCAGCTTGAATCCCCACTTTGTTTTGCAAACAGTAGACAATAAAAACAGAAGAGCCTGTTTGATAATTCACAACCACAAATCCATGGATATTTATCATATACCTCGGGTTTGAATTCTCTTTTGTAATCTCTAGTTTTACATTTTGTCACCTGGGTAAGGTTAAGCATAGGTGTTGGCCTGAGCATTTTAATTTCAATTTTTCTTTCAATGGGCAACGTTGAAAAATTTAATTGCTTTAGCTCAGACACACTAATTTTACTAAGTGCCATCTTAACTGTTAGTTTACACACAAAGAACAGTCCTTTGCTCTTATCTAATATATAACTTGTATGTAGGTAGCTCTGCAGCTGTTAGAAAATATACAACTCAACTTGAAGTAATAATTTAATAGTTTGGCGGTTGTTATGTAATATATAACTTGTAGGTAGGTAGTTCTGCAGCTGTTAGAAAATATATTAAAAGTTTAATAGTTTTGTGGTTGTTATGTAATATATAACTTGTAGGTAGGTAGCTCTGCTGCTCTGCAGCTGTTAGAAAATATACAACTCAACTTGATGTAATAGTTTAATAGTTTGGCGGTTGTTATCTAATATATAACTTGTAGGTAGGTAGCTCTGCAGCTGTTAGAAAATATACAACTCAACTTGCAGTAATAGTTTAATAGTTTGGCGGTTGTTATGTAATATATAACTTGTAGGTAGGTAGCTCTGCAGCTGTTAGAAAATATATTAAAAGTTTAATAGTTTTGTGGTTGTTATGTAATATATAACTTGTAGGTAGCTAGCTCTGCTGCTCTGCAGCTGTTAGAAAATATACAACTCAACTTGAAGTAATAGTTTAATAGTTTGGCGGTTGTTATCTAATATATAACTTGTAGGTAGGTAGCTCTGCAGCTGTTAGAAAATATACAACTCAACTTGAAGTAATAATTTAATAGTTTGGCGGTTGTTATGTAATATATAACTTGTAGGTAGGTAGTTCTGCAGCTGTTAGAAAATATATTAAAAGTTTAATAGTTTTGTGGTTGTTATGTAATATATAACTTGTAGGTAGGTAGCTCTGCTGCTCTGCAGCTGTTAGAAAATATACAACTCAACTTGATGTAATAGTTTAATAGTTTGGCGGTTGTTATCTAATATATAACTTGTAGGTAGGCAGCTCTGCAGCTGTTAGAAAATATACAACTCAACTTGCAGTAATAGTTTAATAGTTTGGCGGTTGTTATGTAATATATAACTTGTAGGTAGGTAGCTCTGCAGCTGTTAGAAAATATATTAAAAGTTTAATAGTTTTGTGGTTGTTATGTAATATATAACTTGTAGGTAGGTAGCTCTGCTGCTCTGCAGCTGTTAGAAAATATACAACTCAACTTGAAGTAATAGTTTAATAGTTTGGCGGTTGTTATCTAATATATAACTTGTAGGTAGGTAGCTCTGCAGCTGTTAGAAAATATATTCAAAGTTTAATAGTTTTGTGGTTGTTATGTAATATATAACTTGTAGGTAGGTAGCTCTGCTGCTCTGCAGCTGTTAGAAAATATACAACTCAACTTGATGTAATAGTTTAATAGTTTGGCGGTTGTTATCTAATATATAACTTGTAGGTAGGTAGCTCTGCAGCTGTTAGAAAATATATTAAAAGTTTAATGGTTTTGTGGTTGTTATGTAATATATAACTTGTAGGTAGGTAGCTCTGCTGCTCTGCAGCTGTTAGAAAATATACAACTCAACTTGATGTAATAGTTTAATAGTTTGGCGGTTGTTATCTAATATATAACTTGTAGGTAGGTAGCTCTGCAGCTGTTAGAAAATATATTAAAAGTTTAATGGTTTTGTGGTTGTTATGTAATATATAACTTGTAGGTAGGTAGCTCTGCTGCTCTGCAGCTGTTAGAAAATATACAACTCAACTTGATGTAATAGTTTAATAGTTTGGCGGTTGTTATCTAATATATAACTTGTAGGTAGGTAGCTCTGCAGCTGTTAGAAAATATATTAAAAGTTTAATAGTTTGGCGATTGTTATGTAATATATAACTTGTAGGTAGGTAGCTCTGCAGCTGTTAGAAAATATATTAAAAGTTTAATAGTTTTGTGGTTGTTATGTAATATATAACTTGTAGGTAGGTAGCTCTGCTGCTCTGCAGCTGTTAGAAAATATACAACTCAACTTGAAGTAATAGTTTAATAGTTTGGCGGTTGTTATCTAATATATAACTTGTAGGTAGGTAGCTCTGCAGCTGTTAGAAAATATATTAAAGTTTAATAGTTTGGCGGTTGTTATGTAATATATAACTTGTAGGTAGGTAGCTCTGCAGCTGTTGGAAACTATACAACACAACACTAGTAGGCAACGGCAAGTAGTTTTGCGGTGCCGGTTGTTATAAAATATACTGCAGCTGTTAGAAAATATCAACTACAACTAATAGGTAATATCTTATAATAATTATAATAATATAGCTCACTAGAGATAAAAAAAAAAATCTTAAATATGTCAGTTTACTGCCTAATTTTAGTATCGGCAGCAGCACAGCAGTTTTTTTAAAAAAAAACTTGTACCTTTTTTTTGCTAAACTTCTAATTGCAATCTGCTAATTAATCTGCTAAAATACTTAAATTAAATGTATTAATGGTAAGCAACCGTGACAGCCGTCAACGGTCAACAACTAGTAGTATCAACAGCAGCACAGCAGTTAACTGCTTTTTTTTCAAAAAAACTTTTACCTTTTTTTGCAAAACTTCTAATTGCAATCTGCTAATTAATTAATCTGCTAAAATACTTAAATGTATTAATGGTAAGCAACCGTGACAGCCGTCAACGGTCAACAAGTAGTATCAGCAACAGCACAGCAGTTAAATGCTTTTTTTAAAATAAAATTTTTTTTTTTCTTTTTTTGCAAAACTTCTTATTGCAATCTGCTAATTAATTAATCTGCTAAAATACTTAAATGTATTAATGGTAAGAATAAGAAACCGTGACAGCCGTCAACGGTCACAACTAGTATCAGACAGCAGCACAGCAGATGTTAACTTTTTTTGCAAAACTTCTAATTGCAATCTGATAAAATCTGCTAAAAAATATTATTTTATTATTCCCAAATTACTCCACTAGTCCACTAAAGAACTCCCTACCTAAGTACTCTAATCTGACTGTCTGAGAGACTGTATCTTTTTTTTTTTTTAAAGCAAAAATAAAAATGACCTTTTTTTTTTTTCTCACACACACAAATTAATAAGCTGCAGGCCTGCAGCAAAATATATTTTTTAAGGCAAGATTCCTTGGACCTCCCTACCTTCCCTACCCTGTCTGACTCTGTCCCTGACCTTGGCCTTCCTTCCCTATCTAATGTCTGATCTAACTAACTCAGTCTCTGACTGCGAGTCAACAATAGTCACAGACTCAGTGAGGCAGCACTGCAGTAACCACTGTAGAAATTAGTACACTATGTAGATTCAGATTGTTTTTGTTTTAAGAAGAGAGGCAAGTTGTACACAGAGCTCTTAAACAAGGCTCCTATCCGCTCAACGGCTATCTCCTCAATGCGATTTTCGCGCCGTTGAGGGGGAGGAGCCTTGTGGGGGCCGTCACGTGTACGCAGCAGCGTATCAGAGGCAAGCTCAGGCAGACTGTGGGAGGAGGCAGAGCACAGGCTGAAGTGAATCGCACACTTCAGCCTGTGCGGTTAAGGCTCTATTACAGTTGCCGGGCTGGGAGGAGCTACGCCTGCACAGTGATGCATAGAGATCACTGTGCAGGATAGGGGCTCTCTGTTCGCACGTGCGAACAGGTTTAGAATAGGAGCGGTCAGGTGACTGGCGTGGGCGTGACGGCGCGCGGCGCACAAGAGACAGCAGCCGCAGTGCCTGGGGCTGGGCTGGCTGGTCGGGAGAAATCAGGAGGAGGAGACTGACTGACGCGGTGTGGGTCTGCCTGGTGGTGACGTCAGTGCAGCAGTCTGGGCTCTGCTCTGTCGTCCGGCGTCCGCCCGGTCCTAGCTCCCCTCCTGTTTGAGTTAAATACATGATGTGTGAATGTGATGATATTATACACAACACAGCCTGTCTGAGAGCCTGCCTTTAAGCCTTAACTTTATTATACCTACATTATGTGCTGAAATGATTATTTATGACACAATAATAATGATAATAAAAAATAAAATTATATATTTTTTTTTTGGCTTTTTTTTTTTTTCTCATGTTTTTTTTTTTGGCTCATTTTTTTTTTCCTCTTTGCCCCTCTTGCCCCAGGGGGTTCACGTGCGACTGTGCACAAATAGAGGAGCCTCCACTGGGCTCCTATCCGCTCAACGGCTATCTCCTCAATGCGATTTTCGCGCCGTTGAGGGGGAGGAGCCTTGTGGGGGCCGTCACGTGTACGCAGTAGCGTATCAGAGGCAAGCTTAGGCAGACTGTGGGAGGAGGCAGAGCACAGGCTGAAGTGAATCGCACACTTCAGCCTGTGCGGTTAAGGCTCTATTACAGTTGCCGGGCTGGGAGGAGCTACGCCTGCACAGTGATGCATAGAGATCACTGTGCAGGATAGGGGCTCTCTGTTCGCACGTGCGAACAGGTTTAGAATAGGAGCGGTCAGGTGACTGGCGTGGGCGTGACGGCGCACGGCGCACAAGAGACAGCAGCCGCAGTGCCTGGGGCTGGGCTGGCTGGTCGGGAGAAATCAGGAGGAGGAGACTGACTGACGCGGTGTGGGTCTGCCTGGTGGTGACGTCAGTGCAGCAGTCTGGGCTCTGCTCTGTCGTCCGGCGTCCGCCCGGTCCTAGCTCCCCTCCTGTTTGAGTTAAATACATGATGTGTGAATGTGATGATATTATACACAACACAGCCTGTCTGAGAGCCTGCCTTTAAGCCTTAACTTTATTATACCTACATTATGTGCTGAAATGATTATTTATGACACAATAATAATGATAATAAAAAATAAAATTATATATTTTTTTTTTGGCTTTTTTTTTTCTCATGTTTTTTTTTTTGGCTCATTTTTTTTTTCCTCTTTGCCCCTCTTGCCCCAGGGGGTTCACGTGCGACTGTGCACAAATGGAGGAGCCTCCACTGCATGGATCCATGTAACATATAAATAAAGATAAAAAAGAAGAGATAAAATTCAGTAAAAAACAATCACAAGCTGTGTTATGTAAAACTTGATGGGTTAAGCTTATATAGAGTTAACAGTGTTAGTGTTAAGCTTATATAGAGTTAACAGTATTAATGTTTAAACATCTGACATATTGAAATAACAAATACACATAGTGTCAAGTCCAGATGACAATATAATGTCCTACGTATGCATCTATCAGTAGTTTTGTTGTAAAATGTTTTTGTAATCCAATAGAAAATTGAAAAGAAGCAATATATCCTTGGGTGATAGAAAATCAAAAAGTGAAAAAAGGATAAAATCCTGATGTCAAAAATTATTAGAAAAAATATTAAAAATATAAAATCACGTGTAATGTAAAAAAAGAAAAAAACCTAATTTATGTAAGAACTTACCTGATAAATTCAATTCTTTCATATTAGCAAGAGTCCATGAGCTAGTGACGTATGGGATATACATTCCTACCAGGAGGGGCAAAGTTTCCCAAACCTTAAAATGCCTATAAATACACCCCTCACCACACCCACAATTCAGTTTAACGAATAGCCAAGAAGTGGGGTGATAAGAAAGGAGTGAAAGCATCAAAAAAATAAGGAATTGGAATAATTGTGCTTTATACAAAAAAATCATAACCACCACAAAAAAGGGTGGGCCTCATGGACTCTTGCTAATATGAAAGAAATGAATTTATCAGGTAAGTTCTTACATAAATTTTGTTTTCTTTCATGTAATTAGCAAGAGTCCATGAGCTAGTGACGTATGGGATAATAAATACCCAAGATGTGGAACTTCCACGCAAGAGTCACTAGAGAGGGAGGGATAAAAATAAAGACAGCCAATTCCGCTGAAAAATGAATCCACTACCCAAATCAAAAAAGTTTCAATTTTTATAATGAAAAAAACTGAAATTATAAGCAGAAGAATCAAACTGAGACAGCTGCCTGAAGTACCACTCTACCAAAACTGCTTCTAAAGAAGAGAAAACATCAAAATGGTAGAACATAGTAAAAGTATGCAAAGAAGACCAAGTCATTGCTTTGCAAATCTGATCAACAGAAGCTTCATTCTTTAAAAAGCCCAGGAAGTAGAAACTTACCTAGTAGAATGAGCCGTAATCCTCCGAGGCAGGAATCCACCCGACTCCAAATAAGCATGATGAATCAAAAGTTTAAGCAAGATGCCAAATAAATGGCAGAAGCTTTTTGACCTTCCTAAAACCAGAAAAGATAAAAAATAGACTAGAAGTCTATCTGAAATCTGAATAGCTTCAACATAGAAAGTAAGAATCTCACCAAAGAAGTCTTAGGAAAAGAATAATTCCTCCCTAATGTTTGTTAGAATTTACAACTTTAGGTAAGAATTGAAATGAGGACAGCAAAAAACACCTTTTCCTGATGAAAAAAATCAGAAAATAGAGATTCACAAGAAAGAACAGATAATTCAAAAGCTGTTCTAGCTGAAGAGATGTCCAAAAAGAACAATACTTTCCATGAAAGTAATTAATGTCCAGAGCAAGCATATGCTCAAATAGAAGAGCGTGAAAAACCTTCAGAACCCAAATAAGACTCCAAGGAGGAGAAATTGGCTTAATGACAGGTTTGATACGAATCAAAACCTGAAAAAAATGATGAATATCAGGAAGTAACACTGCCTTATCCTGATGAAAAATCAGAAAAAGATATTCACAAAAAAGAGCAGATAACTCAAAAATTCTTCTAGCAGAAGAAATAACCAAAAGGAACAATACTTTTCCAAGAAAGTAATTTAATGTTCAGAAAATGCATAGTTTCAAAACGGAGGAGCCTGTAAAGCCCTCAGCACCAAATTGAGACTCCAAAGAGGAGAGATTGAATTAATGACAGGCTTGATACGGACCAAAGCCTGAACAAAACAATGAATATCAGGATGATTAGCAATCTTTCTGTGAAAAAAGAACAGAAAGAGTAGAGATTTGTCCTAACAAGAACTGCAGACAAAACCATATCCAAACCAACCTGAAAAAAATAATAAAATTCTATGGCCTAGATTTGGAGTTTGGCGGTAAAAGGGCTGTTAACGCTCCGCAGGCTTTTTTCTGGCCGCACCATAAATTTAACTCTGGTATCGAGAGTTCAAACAAATGCTGCGTTAGGCTCCAAAAAAGGAGCGTAGAGCATTTGTACCGCAAATGCAACTCTCGATACCAGAGTTGCTTACGGACGCGGCCAGCCTCAAAAACGTGCTCGTGCACGATTCCCCCATAGGAAACAATGGGGCTGTTTGAGCTGAAAAAAAACCTAACACCTGCAAAAAAGCAGCGTTCAGCTCCTAACGCAGCCCCATTGTTTTCTATGGGGAAACACTTCCTACGTCTGCACCTAACACTCTAACATGTACCCCGAGTCTAAACACCCCTAACCTTACACTTATTAACCCCTATTCTGCCGCCCCCGCTATCGCTGACCCCTGCATTTTTTTTTTAAACCCTAATCTGCCGCTCCGTAAACCGCCGCAACCTACGTTATCCCTATGTACCCCTAATCTGCTGCCCCTAACACCGCCGACCCCTATGTTATATTTATTAACCCCTAATCTGCCCCCCACAACGTCGCCGACACCTGCCTACACTTATTAACCCCTAATCTGCCGAGCGGACCTGAGCGCTACTATAATAAAGTTATTTACCCCTAATCCGCCTCACTAACCCTATCATAAATAGTATTAACCCCTAATCTGCCCTCCCTAACATCGCCGACACCTACCTTCAATTATTAACCCCTAATCTGCCGAGCGGAGCTCACCGGTATTCTAATAAATGTATTAACCCCTAAAGCTAAGTCTAACCCTAACACTAACACCCCCCTAACTTAAATATAATTTACATCTAACGAAATAAATTAACTCTTATTAAATAAATTATTCCTATTTAAAGCTAAATACTTACCTGTAAAATAAATCCTAATATAGCTACAATATAAATTATAATTATATTATAGCTATTTTAGGATTAATATTTATTTTACAGGCAACTTTGTAATTATTTTAACCAGGTACAATAGCTATTAAATAGTTAAGAACTATTTAATAGTTACCTAGTTAAAATAATAACAAATTTACCTGTAAAATAAATCCTAACCTAAGTTATAATTAAACCTAACACTACCCTATCAATAAAATAATTAAATAAACTACCTACAATTACCTACAATTAACCTAACACTACACTATCAATAAATTAATTAAACACAATTCCTACAAATAAATACAATTAAATAAACTAGCTAAAGTACAAAAAATAAAAAAGAACTAAGTTACAAAAAATAAAAAAATATTTACAAACATAAGAAAAATATTACAACAATTTTAAACTAATTACACCTACTCTAAGCCCCCTAATAAAATAACAAAGACCCCCAAAATAAAAAATTCCCTACCCTATTCTAAATTAAAAAAGTTACAAGCTCTTTTACCTTACCAGCCCTGAACAGGGCCCTTTGCGGGGCATGCCCCAAGAATTTCAGCTCTTTTGCCTGTAAAAGAATAAATACAATACCCCCCCCCCCAACATTACAACCCACCACCCACATACCCCTAATCTAACCCAAACCCCCCTTAAATAAACCTAACACTAAGCCCCTGAAGATCTTCCTTCCTACCTTGTCTTCACCATCCAGGTTCACCGATCCGTCCTGAAGAGCTCCTCCGATGTCCTGATCCAAGCCCAAGCGGGGGGCTGAAGAGGTCCATGATCCGGTCAAAGTCTTCATCCAAGCGGGGCAGAAGAGGATCTTCCATCCGATTGAAGTCATCATCCAGGCGGCATCTTCTATGGTCTTCCATCCGGAGCGAAGCGGCATTATCCTGAAGACCTCCAGCGCGGAACATCCATCCGGACCGACGACTGAACGACGAATGACTGTTCCTTTAAGGGACGTCATCCAAGATGGCGTCCCTCGAATTCCGATTGGCTGATAGGATTCTATCAGCCAATCGGAATTAAGGTAGGAATTTTCTGATTGGCTGATGGAATCAGCCAATCAGAATCTAGTTCAATCCGATTGGCTGATCCAATCAGCCAATCAGATTGAGCTCGCATTCTATTGGCTGTTCCGATCAGCCAATAGAATGCGAGCTCAATCTGATTGGCTGATTGGATCAGCCAATCGGATTGAACTAGATTCTGATTGGCTGATTCCATCAGCCAATCAGAAAATTCCTACCTTAATTCCGATTGGCTGATAGAATCCTATCAGCCAATCGGAATTCGAGGGACGCCATCTTGGATGACGTCCCTTAAAGGAACAGTCATTCGTCGTTCAGTCGTCGGTCCGGATGGATGTTCCACGCTGGAGGTCTTCAGGATCCTGCCGCTTCGCTCCGGATGGAAGACCATAGAAGATGCCGCCTGGATGATGACTTCAATCGGATGGAAGATCCTCTTCTGCCCCGCTTGGATGAAGACTTTGACCGGATCATGGACCTCTTCAGCCCCCCGCTTGGGCTTGGATCAGGACATCGGAGGAGCTCTTCAGGACGGATCGGTGAACCTGGATGGTGAAGACAAGGTAGGAAGATCTTCAGGGGCTTAGTGTTAGGTTTATTTAAGGGGGGTTTGGGTTAGATTAGGGGTATGTGGGTGGTGGGTTGTAATGTTGGGGGGGGGGTATTGTATTTATTCTTTTACAGGCAAAAGAGCTGAAATTCTTGGGGCATGCCCCGCAAAGGGCCCTGTTCAGGGCTGGTAAGGTAAAAGAGCTTGTAACTTTTTTAATTTAGAATAGGGTAGGGAATTTTTTATTTTGGGGGGCTTTGTTATTTTATTAGGGGGCTTAGAGTAGGTGTAATTAGTTTAAAATTGTTGTAATATTTTTCTTATGTTTGTAAATATTTTTTTATTTTTTGTAACTTAGTTCTTTTTTATTTTTTGTACTTTAGCTAGTTTATTTAATTGTATTTATTTGTAGGAATTGTGTTTAATTAATTTATTGATAGTGTAGTGTTAGGTTAATTGTAGGTAATTGTAGGTAGTTTATTTAATTATTTTATTGATAGGGTAGTGTTAGGTTTAATTATATCTTAGGTTAGGATTTATTTTACAGGTAAATTTGTTATTATTTTAACTAGGTAACTATTAAATAGTTCTTAACTATTTAATAGCTATTGTACCTGGTTAAAATAATTACAAAGTTGCCTGTAAAATATATATAAATCCTAAAATAGCTATAATATAATTATAATTTATATTGTAGCTATATTAGGATTTATTTTACAGGTAAGTATTTAGCTTTAAATAGGAATAATTTATTTAATAAGAGTTAATTTATTTCGTTAGATGTAAATTATATTTAAGTTAGGGGGGTGTTAGTGTTAGGGTTAGACTTAGCTTTAGGGGTTAATACATTTATTATAGTAGCGATGAGCTCCGCTCGGCAGATTAGGGGTTAATAATTGAAGTTAGGTGTCGGCGATGTTAGGGAGGGCAGATTAGGGGTTAATACTATTTAATATAGGGTTAGTGAGGCGGATTAGGGGCTAATAACTTTATTATAGTAGCGCTCAGGTCCGCTCGGCAGATTAGGGGTTAATAAGTGTAGGCAGGTGTCGGCGACGTTGAGGGGGGCAGATTAGGGGTTAATAAATATAATATAGGGGTCGGCGGTGTTAGGGGTAGCAGATTAGGGGTACATAGGGATAACGTAGGTGGCGGCGCTTTGCGGTCGGAAGATTAGGGGTTAATTATTTTAAGTAGCTGGCGGCGACGTTGTGGGGGGCAGGTTAGGGGTTAATAAATGTAATACAGGGGTCGGCGGGGTTAGGGGCAGCAGATTAGGGGTACATAAGTATAACGTAGGTGGCGGTCGGCAGATTAGGGGTTAAAAATTTTAATCGAGTGGCGGCGATGTGGGGGGAGCTCGGTTTAGGGGTACATAGGTAGTTTATGGGTGTTAGTGTACTTTAGGGTACAGTAGTTAAGAGCTTTATGAACCGGCGTTAGCCAGAAAGCTCTTAACTCCTGCTATTTTCAGGCGGCTGGAGTTTTGTCGTTAGAGCTCTAACGCTCACTTCAGAAACGACTCTAAATACCGGAGTTAGAAAGATCCCATTGAAAACATAGGATACGCAAATGGCGTAGGGGGATCTGCGGTATGGAAAAGTCGCGGCTGAAAAGTGAGCGTTAGACCCTTTAATCAATGACTCCAAATACCAGCGGGCGGCCAAAACCAGCGTTAGGAGCCTCTAACGCTGGTTTTGACGGCTACCGCCGAACTCCAAATCTAGGCCTATGAATTTTAAAAGAATGCCAAGAAAAGTAGGTCTTCCAGCCTCAATAATAAATCTTTCTAGAGACAGATTTACGAGCCTAAAACCAAGCGTTCAATCTCCATCCCTTCAAATTTAATGATTTGAGATCCTGATGGAAAAAATGGGCCTTGAGAAAGAAGGTCTGGTTTAAACGGAAGTGTCCAAGGTTGGCAACTGGCCATCCGAATGAAATCCGCATACCAAAACCTGAGAGGCCATGCTGGAGCCACCAGCATAACAAACAAATACTCCATAAGAATTTTGTAAATCACAAAGATAATTTCCAAAGAAATGTCAATGCATACACTACTTCCGCCTGAGGATCCCCGGACCTGAATAGGCCCCTGGGAAGTTCTTTATTCAGATGAGATGCCAACAGATCTATTTCTAGAAATGCTCACATCTGAAAAATTGAAAAACATATCTGGGTATGAGAGACCATTCTCCCGGATGTAAAGCTTGATTAGCAGAGATAATCCGCTTCCCAAATATCTATACCTGGGAAAAAAAAACACAGAATTTAGATAGGAGCTGGATTTAGCCTAAGCTAATATCCGAGACACTTCTGTCACAGCCTAAGGACTGATAGTCCTACCCTGATGATTGACATACACCATAGTTGTGATATTGTCTGAAAAAGAATAAACGTCTCTTCCTCAAAAAGAAACTAACTGAAAAACTCTGAGAAAACACAGAGTTCTAAAATATCAAATGGTAATCTCGCCTCCTGAGATTTCCAAACCCCTTGTGCTGACAGAGATCCTCAGACAGCCTCCCAACCAAAAAGACTCACATCTGTAGAGATCATGGTCCAGGTTGAAAGAAACGAAGAGACCTGTAGAACTAAATGATGGTGATCTTAACCACTAAATCAAGAGAGATAAATATTAGGATTTGAAGATTTAAAATGCGAAATCCTAGAATCCCTGCACCATAATTCAGCATAAAAGACTGGAAAGGTTCTTTCTATTAAAAATGAGCAAAGGGAATTGAATCCAATGCTGTGGCCATAAGACCTAAAACTTCTATGCATATATAGCAACTGAAGGAAATAATAGAGACTAAAGGTACCGACAGACGGAACCCAATAAAATTGTCCCTTGTCTGATAGAGACAAAGACAGTGACACAAACTATCTGGAAACCCAAAAAAAGGTGAGCCTTGTGAGAGGAATCAAGAGCTTTTGAAAAAAAGATCCTCTAACTATGTCCTGAAGAACAAAGTGAATCATATGAGATTCCGCATCCTCAGAAAATAATCTGAATGAATACAGAAAAAATATGCATTTATTGTATCTAATGAAAACAAATAATGCTATCACTGACCAAAAAAAGGCAGAATAGTTTGAATAAAAACTCCAAAACCCAGTTCCTAAAAATGGAACTGGAAGAAATACCCCAGAAGATTCCAGGTCTGAGCAGCGCTTGAACCCCACGGGTGACCAGCCATGCTTCAACAGTACCCAAAATAAATAGGACCGAAACACACTTAAAGAAAGTGTTAGCCTTACTGGAATAAAATCAAAGAAATTTGGACTGAATAGAACCAAATAAATTTAAAAAAAGTCTTAACCTGCCCCTTTCCAGCCAAGCTGGAATACGGCACATACATCGCAATTTAAGGGAGCTGATTTTGGACGGAAAAAATTTCCAATTAAAAACATGTTACTTTGGAAAGAATTCAGGAATTCATTCCATAATAAGAACAACCAAACTAGTATAAGCTTAAAGTTTTAGTCTTAGAACTCAATCTTGAAGCCCAGAGTAACAGTTAAGAATTGAATCCAATTATAAAACAAATAATTGATTATCTTAGAACAAAAGAAATATGGATTTTTAGAAATCACAAAATTCTTCTAGCTAAAACAGCTAAAGACATAGATTAAACCTCATTTGCGAAAATATTCAATAAAATGAAGACACAAATGAAATTATTAGCATGATAGTCCAGTTAAAGGACCAGACAATACAGTGGACTTGCATAATTAATAAATGCAAAACAACAAGACAAATGCAACAGCACCTAGTCTAGTAAATTTTGTCCCTTTAACAATGCTAAAATAAATCATAATCTGATACTTGAACTTAAAGTAAACAGAAAAAATGAAGAAATTGCAACATCCAAATAAATCATAGGTCCAAGAAAAGTACCTGAAACTAAATAATTTCCCATAAATAAGATACAACCATCTAAAGGAAAATAAATACTATTTTGCTATAGAAACAATAGCATAATTAGTAGGAGTAGAGATAGCCCCAATAAATTGGAGAACCCTCCAAATTGAATTAAACTGCCAGCAAAGAGTATAGTTTAAAACCTTTGAAGAAGGAATAAAAGAAAATTCTCAGCCTATTCTATTCCCTAGTATAAGGAATTGGAAAAAAACCCTCTGAAAACACAGAAGAATAAATAAGCAGAAATAGTGTTAGCTAGTCTTGAAAAAGAACTAGTTACTTTAATGTAAAATAATCAACACCTTTTCAACAAAGAACAAATGTACTTTAATAAAAAAGTAGATTTGTTAGTGTCAATATCTGATGAAGAAAATTCTGAATGAGAAAAAACATCATCAGAGAAGGATAAATCAGTATGTTGTTGGTCATTTGAAACTTCAATAAAAAAAGAAGTTTGAAAAAGACCTAAAAATTTTATTAGAAGGCACAAAGTCAGACAAAGCCTTTAAAATAGAATCAGAAAAATATTTCTTAAAAATCTTCTAAATATTTCTTGTACATAAGATGTAAAAAGAATGGCAATATATAAAGCATAAATAATAATGGATTCTGCATGTAAAAGTTTATCATGATAACCTATTACAAACCATAGCTAAAGATAAACATTCATAACATTTAAAATAAATGAACTTAGCTTTGGTAGGACTGAACTCAGTCAAGCATTTTTCCAGAAGTAGCTTCTGATCCAGGGTCAATCTGAGACATCTTGCAATATGTAATAGAAAAAACAACATATAAAGCAAAATCTATCAAATTCCTTAAATGACAGTTTCAGGAATGGGAAAAAATGCCAATGAACAAGCTTCTAGCAACCAGAAGCAAATAAACAATGAGACTTAAATAATGTGGAGACAATAATGACACCCATATTTTTTAGCGCCAAAAAAGACGCCCACATTATTAGGCGCCTAAATGCTTTTGGCGCCAAGAATGACGCCACATCCGGCGACACCGACATTTTTGGTGCAAAACGTAAAAAAAATGACGCAATCACAAACAACTTCCGGCGACAAGTACGACGCTGGAAATGACAAAGAAAATTTTTTTGGCGCCAAAAAAATCCGCGCCAAGAAGGACGCAATAAAATGAAGCATTTTCAGCCCCCGCGAGCCTAACAGCCAACAGGAAAAAAAGTCAATTTTTAAGGTAAGAAAAAAATTAATTATTCATATGCATTATCCCAAATAATGAAACTGACTGTCTGAAATAAGGAATATTGATCATCCTGAATCAAGGCAAATAAATGTTTAAACACATCTATTTAGAACTTTATATAAAAGTTCCCAACCATAGCTTAGAGTGTCACAAAAAATAAGACTTACTTACCCCAGGACACTCATCTACATGTAGTAGAAAGCCAAACCAGTACTGAAACGAGAATCAGTAGAGGTAATGGTATATATAAGAGTATATCGTCGATCTGAAAAGGGAGGTAAGAGATGAATCTCTACGACCGATAACAGAGAACCTATGAAATAGATCCCGTAGAAGGAGACCATTGAATTCAAATAGGCAATACTCTCTTCACATCCCTCTGACATTCACTGCACACTGAGAGGAAAACTGGGCTCCAGCCTGCTGCGAAGCGCATATCAACGTAGAATCTAGCACAAACTTACTTCACCACCTCCACGGGAGGCAAAGTTTGTAAAACTGAATTGTGGGTGTGGTGAGGGGTGTATTTATAGGCATTTTAAGGTTTGGGAAACTTTGCCCCTCCTGGTAGGAATGTATATCCCATACGTCACTAGCTCATGGACTCTTGCTAATTACATGAAAGAAAGAAAATATTGGTGAAAAAGTGAAAAAACTGTAAATTGAAATAGCAAAAATATCAAAAAATAAAAAATAATAAATATAAAGTTTTAATAATTGGTGTCCGTGAATTCCAAATAGATAAGTCAAATATTAAATTCGGATACTGTGATCCTTCCTAATTGGAAATCCTCCTGTGAATAAAGAAAATACAACATGGTGCAAATATTGTTTGAAGAAAAATACAAATAATCAGAATGAAGCTTACCATAAATGTCAGAGCGTTTTGGCCCTCTATTGGGCCCTATTTAAGACTATAATATGGTGTGTTATGGAAGCTTCTTTTATAGCAATGAGTATCCAATCACTAACATTGTTTATTTGGCACCAAAAATACTGACTTTCATGTATTACCATGATTCGTTTGTGTCTATAACCGGAAGTAATGTGATCACTTCCGTTTTGTGATTTTTATTTATTGGACCTTAGTGATATGTGCAATATGTCCCTTATTTTCCTCCTTCCCCATTTTGTGGGTTGTGCTCTATTTGAGCTGGAGCCGCATAGCTATATACTCTCCTTGTTCGAATCTCCACTATGAGGTGAGATCGGCATAACCGGAAGTGACGTATAACCCTAAACGTCACTTCCAGTATCGCCATGTTCTGATCTATAATTACTTTGGTAAAAGGATATTCATGGAGCTACTACCAAAGTGCCACAAACAAGTCAACATGATTGGCTATGTGTCTACAGATAGATTAGATCATATGATTGATGTGTTTATATTGTGATCCGTCATTCAACCTTACATCACTTCCTGTTGACATTCCAATCTGTCAGTGTCACAATAGAATTAGTGGTACTAATAGGGAATAAAGAATTATGAATTTCTAAAACTCATAACCAACATATAAAAATTGAATGTTCAATTTAAACATATCCATGAAGGTGTATAATAGATAAAAAATAGTATATAAATAAGAGCATGATAGGAACCCATAAGGTCTAATTATATAAACCTATCCAAAAGGAGTGTGATAAAAAGTTTGTGTATATATATATATATATATATATATATATATATGTATAAGAGAAAGATAGAATATACCACTAGCTAGTAGAGGTATAAGCTCTGGATCTATTGAAGCGCACGATAAAAGAGAACCAGCCCTATACTAGATATACTAGATAAATGGGACAAGTATATAAATATTAAATATATGATAAATATATATAATATATAATAATAATGCACACTCTAAGTGGTGTAAAACATGAACCAAAATAAATGGATTACCAATGTAAAAAAAGGAAATGATTAATTAAAACATATATATGTGTGTGTGGACCCTACAATAAAAGCTGCTAGGAGCACAAAACCCCCAAGAGGCAAAATATATTTTCCAAATATTTCTAATATCGGGTGGTGTAAGAAAGAGGGATATGGGGGAAGTGCTATAAGCGCTAATACCGGGTGGTCCGTAAAAAGATATACAAATAAAAATAATAAATGCCTGTTAGCAGCTCTACAAGTATTAAAAAAAGAATTATTAAAAAAAGATATTAGGAATTATAATACACTGAAATGTGATCCTCTTACAATTATCATAATAATACAGCAATAAGTAAATGCATATGTGTATATCTCAAATAGCACATAATTACTATAACAACATAAATCTGTGTTGCTCTTTTCACTACAATATGCAGCTTCTTATCAAGATCCAAACTGTGTTACTCCTTTCACTACGATATCCAGAGAGGCTACACCTCACACACTGTCACCGGTAGCCCAACCGTTTAATAACATCACGTGATGTTATTAAATGGTTGGGCTACTGGTGACAGTGTGTGAGGTGTAACACAGTTTGGATCTTGATAAGAAGCTGCATATTGTAGTGAAAAGAGCAACACAGATTTACTCTGGATTAAGGAGCTGCAGAGAGTGCTTTCACTTATATCTTACCTCATAACGATTGAGGGTGTTTGCTGTGAGTATACATCCTTAAGGGGTTTTCACCTGAAGTGGAGGTCACTGTGTGAAGGGTGCGGAAAGAAAATATACCATCTGTACTGTTGTCCTTTCACATTTTGTCGTCACATATTGGGTTCTCCACAGACAAAAAAGACTATCATTTATCTCCCTGTATTATTTAGGACGCACTCTACCTATTTCATTTGTATCTGCACATTTGGTTCTGTTGACAATATGTTGTTATAGTAATTATGTGCTATTTGAGATATACATATATGCATTTACTTATTGCTGTATTATTATGATAATTGTAAGAGGATCACATTTCAGAGTATTATAATTCCTAATATCTTTTTTTAATAATTCTTTTTTTAATACTTGTAGAGCTGCTAACAGGCATTTATTATTTTTATTTGTATATCTTTTTACGGACCACCCGGTATTAGCGCTTATATCACTTCCCCCATATCCCTCTTTCTTACATATATATATATTACATATATATATATATGTGTGTATGAATTTGTATCACTTAAGATTATAATGCTCACATTTATGCTGTGTGATTTTGCTAGGTAGACAGGCACATGAAGCTGAGTTTCAGGTTGTTTAATATTGTGTGATGTATCACTTTAAATTTTTGTGATTAAAAGGCAGGCCTTTGCAGGTGCACAGGTAAGCAGTGAACAAGTGCTACCTGAGCATGAAACATGTATGCTCTCTTTGTGCCTGCAAATACAACCTGGATTACAGTGAGTCCTACACAGGACGCTTTTTGTTTTTAATTGTTCTAATAAAGACTCTTTTTTTATCTTATCTACATGGGCTTTGAGCGCTTTTGTGGTTCATAAATTGGATCCTGGATTTCTTTAGCGTGTGGAACAGACACTCCGAACTACCAGCTGCCACTGCCGGTGATTAGGGATTTGTATATCCCGCCCTCCCCTTCTAGTGAGCCGTTTGATAAATACATATACTTACTACAAGACGCAGGATTTTTCAGTGCGCTCCGTTGTGCAGGTTATTTGTGGATTTCTACGTGTTCTGTTTTACCTGCCTAGGAGCTGCCGAATCCGCCGCCGGACTTACCCCGCAGACGGATCTTAAGTGAGATTGCAGCACCGGATAGAGGAGCATCAGCGCATAGCGGGTGAGATGAAAAGCTAACAAGCTACCGCATACAAACAGCTGATCAGGAAGCTGCTGAATCCATCGCCGATCTTACACTGTGGAGTGTATACAGATGAATCTCATATGAGACTGCAGCATCGGATAGAAAAGCATCACCGCATAGCGGGTAAGACGAAAAAAGAAAAAAATTAATAAGTTGCTGCATATATATTGCTGATCCGGGTAAGAAACTTCTGTTATAAAGCATAATATTTTTGATATTTCTGTGAATTGGCCAGGAAGATATAAGCATAAAGAGGATGAAACCATAACACATATATGAAAAGGACTTTGAATAAGTATATGAAAAGCGTGTTATTGGAAATTGAAAACGCTTATACCCTTGATATATCTAATGGTTATATGGTCGCACAGTATATCAGGATAATTTTATATACGGCTCCAGGGGAGGTAATTTAACTAGTTTAAAGGACACTAATGGAACATTTATATTAAGTGCTTGTCTACATTAGCCAATATGGAACACAGCAGTGAACAATCATATGTATTGGGAGATTTTGAAAATGATGATGAAAATTTGTATGATTGTATAGTGCATACTTTGGATAGTTTGTTCTTTGACATTGATGCACTACGTAAGAGAGACATTAAACTGGATCTAGATATCAAAGCCTTTAAGATATATATACAAGAAAAACGTATACCTAGAGGATTGAGGATAAAGAAATTTCCCTCTTTTCTAGTTAATGATCAAGAATTTATCAATAAGTGGAATAACATTCTGGACACCTGCTCCTTTGCTTTAATCAATCTTTTGATTGAATATAAAAACCAGCAAAGAAAAGATCTACTGGTAGAGGTAAAAGAGATTCAAGAAAATCTAAAAAGTCACCAAGATGATGTGGATTTTAAAAAATATGATATTCAATTTGAAAAAAATATGAATATGTTTAAACAAGAACTTTGGCAGTTTAAATCTAGAAAAATGGTACGTGATAAAAAGGATTATGAATCCAAGCAAGTGTACAGATGGAGTGGTGAAGATAATACCATACCCAGATATTTCAAACGTCACTATAAAAGCAATAAAAAACAGATAAGAAAGAAAAAACAGTAACTTTTTCCGATACAGAATATGAGTTTGACTCTTCGGATGGTGATGTGGCGGAATAAATAGAGGTACCAAATGTCCTGAGAACAACAGATATGGCATCAGCGTCTGAGTCTGCCTCCCAGATCTCAAAAAACGGGAAGGACAAATTCCAAACCCCAGGAAGAAGAAAAAAACCCACAGGGGGGCTAGAGGAAAAGGAAGAGGCACTACACATACCCACTCAATAACAGAACAAAACCAAGAGGGGAGGCCTGCGCAAGATATACACGACCAGATCGCAAAAGACACAGAAGAAATATGCATGAACTCAGATGTAATTAATTTGTCTTCAAAAAATCTGACCTATCTAGAAATATCAGTTCTATCTAAAGGACTCAATTTTGTTCCCACTAGTCATTTTAATATGTTTGATACCATTTTAGATATCAATAGGTTTGTACGTAAAATTACACTATGCAGGCATTTTTATTCTGCCAAAGATGAAGAAGAACTACATATTACTGATACCACTGAGGCTGCTAATAGTACTAATCATTCAGAAACAGACAAGATGCAGTTTGCTGATTGGTGTAGCATATATGATCTTGAGAAACTTGAGCAAGATAATCAGAGAGACAAGTTAGGTTTACCTGATGTTAAAGGGATTTCTCTTAAACACGTAAAAAATAAAAGTTTGTTTTACCCTACACAAATGAGACCAAAAGTCCTAGATATCTTCCAAAAAACCATAGAAGATAAATTGAGAACTCTAGATAAAAACAACAGAGATAAGACCAAACAAAAATATAGATATAAATCTAATTTAACATATGCAGAGAAAGAAGCTCTCAGGTCATTAACAAGTAATGAAGAACTAATCATTAGGCAGTCAGACAAAGGCGGCAATGTGGTCGTGTTAAATAGAACAGATTATGTAGCTGAAGCTGCTAGACAACTCAATGATAGGAAAGTATATGAAAAATTAAAAGAAAATCCAACTAAGAAATTTAAGGAGCAACTAATGGAGTTAGTGCATTATGCCAGACAAAATAATATAATCAATCAATCTATACAGGAAGCTTTGGTTGCAGAATTTCCAGTTACTCCTATCTTTCACTACTTTCCAAAGATTCACAAAGACCCTATATCACCTCCAGGAAGGCCTATCATCGCTGGCATTAACTCATTGAATGAATCACTCTCAGAGCTAGTTGATTCCTTTTTGCAACCACTAGTGAGTAATTTACCTAGTTATATTCAGGACACCACAGCTTTACTAAGAAAATTAAATAATACACAATGGAAATCATCTTACAGATTAATTACTGCTGATGTATCATCTTTGTATACATCAATATTACATGATAAAGGCCTAACAGCAATAGAATTCTTTTTGGATAATTATAGCAACTATGAAGCAGCAACTAAAGTTTTTCTCATAAATGCCATAGAATATCTGCTTACCCATAATTTCTTTAAATTTGGCAGTAATTTCTATCTCCAGAAACGTGGGACAGCCATGGGGGCCAAATTTGCCCCCTCGTACGCCAACCTTTTTATGGGTTGGTAGGAGCTGTCCCACGTTTTTGGAGATAGAAATCCATACAAACAACATATTGTATCATTTTTTAGGTACATAGATGACCTATTATTTGTATTTGATGGAGATGATTCAGAGGTTGAGAAATTTTGTCAATACCTTAATACCAATGAGTGTGGTATTAAATTTACAAGTGAATACAGTACAACCAATGTCAATTTTCTTGATCTCACTATTTATATTGATGAGAATACACACAATATAAACACCACATGATTTAGGAAACCGACAGCAGGAAATACTACTTTAAAATATGACTCCTGTCATCCTAAACATGTCATTGAAGCTATCCCTAAAGGGGAGCTAATTAGACTAAAAAGAAATTGTACAGATGAACAAGAGTATCAAAAACATGCTAAGATTGCCCTAGAAAGATTGAAAGATAGAGGCTATAAAGATGAGGTATTAACTAAAGCCAAAAATAATGTGGATCATATACCTAGAGAGCAACTTCTACATAGAAAGAAACAAAGGAACATTGACAAACATCATAACAAACTTAAATTTATCACCAACTATAGTTTGGAATATAATAAGATCTGCAATATAGTACGTAATTCCATACCAATATTATACTCAGATCCTATTCTTAAGGAAATCATGCAGGAAGGATGTAATTATATATCTAAAAGAGGTAAAACTTTATCTAATTATTTATCACCTTCAAAACTAAAACCCATCTCTAATAAAAATTGGCTACAAAGAAGGAAAGGGTTCTTTAAATGCAGGAGGCCTATATGTAGGACTTGCAATTTTGTAAAAGAGGGAGATGAGTTATTATCAACAGTAACCCAAAAATAACACAAAATTAAATATGCAATAAACTGCTCAACTACACATGTAATATACTTACTAACATGTAAAATTTGTCTCAAGCAGTACACAGGAAAAACCACTAGGCCGCTCAAAGAGAGATTTCTTGAACACCTACGTAGTATTGAGGATGAAAGTTCGGATACACCAGTAGCGAGACATTTCAAGGAAAAACATAATGCAGATGTTAATGCCTTGATGGTGCAGGGCATAGATTTTGTACCAGTATGGAGTAGAGGAGGAAATAGGGAAATGATCCTAGACAAGAGGGAGATTTTCTGGATCCTGACCTTGCAAACCAGCTATCCTTTAGGGATAAACAAAAGGAGAGATTTAGATCTATTTGTATAATACTCTATTATGCTATGTCTGTAAAGAGAAGCTTAGTATCCTTTAGAGAAGAACACAGTAGAGATCAGGATATATCTGTATTTCATTACTTTGATATGCTAGTAACAGATATTAACTAGAATCTAATTTTAATATTAACATTTATTATAATTCTTCTAGTACAATATTAAAAATGCTTATTTTTCAATATAATATCTCTTTTTGATCTAACTAAATTTAATATGTGTGTATCAATTTGTATCACTTAAGATTATAATGCTCACATTTATGCTGTGTGATTTTGCTAGATAGACAGGCACATGAAGCTGAGTTTCAGGTTGTTTAAAATTGTGTGATGTATCACTTTAAATTTTTGTGATTAAAAGGCAGGCCTTTGCAGGTGCACAGGTAAGCAGTGAGCAAGTGCTACCTGAGCACGAAACATGTATGCTCTCTGTGTGCCTGCAAATACAACCTGAATTACAGTGAGTCCTACACAGGATGCTTTTTGTTTTTAATTGTTCTAATAAAGACTCTTTTTTATCTTATCTACATGGGCTTTGAGCGCTTTTGTGGTTCATAAATTGGATCCTATATATATATATATATATATATATATATAAGCATTGTGGAAACCCATAAGGTGTATTAAATCCGCAATACTATTGAGCAATATGATAACATACACAAAACTCACTGCTTTCTAAAATTATTATTATTATACTTTATGAAGCGACAACATATTCCGCAGTGCTGTCCATGGATACAATTCATATAAATAAAACAGTACAAGACTTGTAATTTACCGTGGGAACTTACAATCTAGAAGGGTAGGAGGTTGAGAAACAGGAGGTGAAGGGACTCACAGAGAGGTGCAGCAGATGCAGAGCGACGGGAAAGGTGGATCAGCCTGGCCGAGGCATTTAAGATGTATTGAAGGGGAGAGAGGTGGGAAAGAGGAAGACCAGCGAGTAGGTTATTGCAGTAGTCAAGTCGGGAAATAACAAGGGAGTGGATTATTTGCTTTGTGGTGTAAGCGCTCAGAAATGGGCGAATCTTGGAAATATTGCGTAGATGGTTGCGGCAGGATGTAGAAAGCGATTGGATATGGGGGACGAAGGATAGCTTTTAGTCAAGTGTAACTCTGAGGCAGCGGACTTGGGGCGATGGGGAAATGGTGATGCCATCAACAGGGATAGAGAAGTCAGAAGTCAGCATAGAGCTTGAGGGGGGATAAGAAGGAGCTCAGTCTTGGACATGTTAATCTTTAGGTGGTGAGAGGCCATCCAGGAAGAAATACCAGATAAGCAGTCGCTGACATGAAAAAGGACATATGGAGAGAGAGCAGGGGTGGAGAGGTAGATCTGGGTGTCATCAGCATAGAGGTGATATTTGAAGCCATAACTGTTGATAAGTTTACCCATCGAAGAAGTATAGATGGAGAAGAGTAGAGGACCCAGAACAGATCCTTGAGGTACTCTAACAGACAGAGGCATAGGACAGGAGGAGTTGAAAGCAAATGACACAGAAAAAGAGACAGAGGCTAAAAGAGCTAAGGGTCTGTAGGAGGAGGGGCTGGTCAACTGTGTCAAAGGCAGCTGAGAGTTCAAGTAACATGAGCATAGAGTAGTGGCCAATATTTTTAACAGAGAGAAGATCGTTTTTAACCTTGGTAAGGGCAGTCTCAGTTGAGTGTTTGGGGCGGAATCCAGATTGCAGGGGGTCAAGCAAAGAGTTGGTGGACAGGAAATGGGTTAGGCGATTGTAAACTTGTTTTTCAAGGAGTTTTGATGTTAGTGGAAGCAGTGATATGGGACGGTAGCTTTCAGGAGAATTGGGGTCGAGGGAGGGTTTTTTGAGTATGGGAGTGACTATTGCGTGTTTGAAAGAAGATGGGAATGAGCCGGTATAGAGAGATAGGTTGAAGATGTGGGTAAGAGCAAGAGTGAGGGTGGAAGACAGGGAGGGAAATAGATGGGAAGGTATAGGGTTGAGTGGTCAGGTAGTGAGGAAGATAGTAAGGAAGAATCTTCATTCTCAGTGGCTGGATGGAAGATGCAGAGAGTGGCAGAGGGAGTAACCTGGCCTGTTGTTGGAATATTGCAGGTTGGTGTTGGGATGTTGCTTCGGATAGTACGTGTTTTGTTTAAAAAGTAGTCTGCCAGGTCTTGAGCACTAAAGACAGATGGGGGAGTGGAGCAGGTGGGTAGAGGAGAGAGTTAATGGGGGAGAAGAGTCATTTAGGGTTTGAGGAAAGAGTAGATATGAGAGAAGAGAAGTAGGCTAAGTGAAGGGCAGAATTGTATGAATGAAGAATGAACTTATAGTGTATAAAATCAGGTTCAGAGTGAGTTTTACTCCAGACATGCTCAGCAGTACGGGAGCATTTTTGCAAATTGTGTGTTTGCTGAGCATGCCAGGGCTGTAACTGACGGCGTGGTGTTTTGCGCAGCTGGGGAGGGGCAAGTGTGTCTAATGCAGAGGAGAGAGTTTTGTTATAGTGGGCTGTAGCGAGATCAGGGCAGGTTATAGTGGAAGTGTGAGGGAGGAGATTTTGAATGATTTTTGTAAATTGGAGCGATCCGGAGCATATGTATTTCTACAGGTGTGGGTGCGGGATGGAGAAGTGGGTTTAGCTGTTGCATTAATATCATAGGTGACCAGGTTATGGTCTGAAATGGGAAAAGGGCGACAGGTGGTGTCAGATATAAATATAAATACTAGAATATTATATAAAAAAATGTATATATTTAAAAGATAGACTATTTCTGGAGTCTGTGCCACATCACAAGTAGTCTATTTGTAGCACTTGTTCTACTAACAAAGTCCTCAAATTGTGATAAAACTACGTAGACATATGAATGTATGAAATATTCCTCAAAATTGGGCGATGGTATATCTATATACGTGTAAATGTCAGGATGCCAGGAATCAGAGACGAGAAGTGCAAAAATAATCACACCTTTATTAATAGCAAAAAATAATAAAAAGTCCACAAGTCAAATAACAAGCCAGGAGTCAAAACCAGAGCTGGTAGTCACACAGGAACTCTCACAAACAGGTCTGAGACAACGCTAAGGCAAAGCATACTGAACAGAGGCCCTTTAAATAATAAGTGATGACATCACAATTCTGAGACTGCATCCTGTCTCACATGGATGATGCACACTAGTCTGGACATAAAAGGAAGTTTAGGAAATGAGCAGCATTCCCCACAATGCACCATAGTCAGGAAGAGAGGTGAGTAAAATGGCTGCCAGCAGCACATGGCAAACAACAGGGAAAAAACCCTGACAGTACCCTCCCCTCAACGACCCCTCCCCCGTGGGAGGACAAAAGGCTTATTGGGGAAACGGGCATGAAAGGCACGGAGGAGGGTGGGAGCATGAAATCAGAGGAGGGAACCCAAGAACATTCCTCTGGACCATAGCCCCTCCAGTGAACCAAATACTGTACACAGCCCCTGGACATACGAGAGTCAATAATGCTGCTGACCTCATACTCCTCATGGTTGTCAACAAAGATAGGACGGGGACGAGGCAACACAGTGGTAAACCGATTACAAACCAATGGTTTCAAGAGGGAGACATGAAAAACATTGGAGATGCGCATAGCAGGAGAAAGGTCAAGAGCGTAGGCCACAGGATTAACCCGTCAGAGTATTTGAAAAGGACCAACATAACAGGGAGCCAATTTATTGGAAGGCACACAAAGGTTCAAGTTGCGGGAGGACAGCCAAACTCTCTCACCAACCTGGTAGGAAGGTGCGGGTAGACGCCTAAGATCAGCCTTGAACTTTTGGCGCTGCATAGAACGATGAAGGCAATCCTGAATCTGCACCCACGTGGAACGGAGTTGCCTGAGATGCTCCTCCAAAGTCGGAATACCCTGAGACATGAATGAATCGGGCAACAAGGATGGTTGAAACCCATAATTCGCCATGAACGGGGATAACTTGGAGGAAGCATTAATAGCACTATTACGAGCAAACTCTGCCCAAGGTAACAGTTCAGACCAATTATTGTGGTGATCTGAGACATAGCAACGGAGGAACTGTTCCAGAGCTTGATTAGACCGTTCCGCAGCCCCATTGAATTGAGGGTGATATGCCGAGGAGAAGGAAAGCTGGATCCCCATTTGAGCACAAAAGGAATGCCAAAATCTGGAGACAAACTGGCTACCCCGGTCCGACACTATCTCCTTGGGTAACCCATGTAAATGGAAGACCTCCCGGGTAAAAATCGAAGCAAGCTCCTGAGCGGTAGGCAGCTTCATCAAGGGAATGCAATGTGACATTTTAGAAAAACGGTCAACCACCATAAGGATAACAGTATTGCCATTGGAAACAGGGAGCTCGACAATGAAGTCCATGGAAAGATGTGTCCAAGGACGCTCACTATTAGCAATAGGTTGAAGAAGACCCACAGGAAGACGTCGAGGAGTCTTATTCTTTGCACAAACTGAGCAGGAGGCAACATACGCAGCAATATCAGAACCAAGACCTGGCCACCAGAATTGTCGAGTGACAGACCAAATCATTTGGTTATTGCCTGGGTGACCTGCAGCTTTAGGATAGTGGTAAGTTTGCAAAAGTTTAGTTAGAAGATTCTCAGGAACAAAACACTTACCACTAGGTTTCTCAGGAGGTGCATTGGTTTGTGCAGCCAGGATCTCCTCCCCCAAGGGAGAAGTCAAATTAGTACATATGGTAGCCAAAATATGATCAAGAGGTATAACAGGAGTAGGTATAGACTCCTCCTTGGACAGAGGCGAAAATTGTCGAGAGAGGGCATCAGCCCTAACATTCTTACTACCAGGCAGGTAGGAGACCACATAATTAAACCGAGACAAAAATAGCGCCCATCTGGCCTGTTGGGGCGACAAAATTTTGCTTCAGATAGATAAGTTAAATTCTTGTGGTCAGTAAGAATGAGCACTGGCACGCTAGTACCCTCGAGAAGATGCCTCCATTCCTTGAGTGCCAAAATTATGGCCAGTAATTCCCTGTTGCCAATTTCATAATTGCACTCCGCTGGAGAAAATTTCTTAGAGAAGAAATCACACGGATGCAAGGAACCATCAGGCGTAGGACATTGAGACAAGAGGGCACCTACTCCAGTCTCAGACACATCGACCTCAAGAACGAAAGGCAGGACAGGGTTAGGATGAGCCAGAACTGGAGCGGCAGCAAATTCAGTCTTAAGACTATCAAAGGCCTTAATGGCAGTAGGTGACCAATGGAGTGGATCATTCTCTTTACAGGTCATGTCTGTGATAGGTTTGACCAAGGAAGAAAAGTTTTTAATAAACTTTCTATAGTAATTGGCGAACCCCAAAAAACGTTGAATAGCCCGAAGACCAACTGGGCGATGCCACTGCAGAACTGCGGATAACTTGTCAGGATCCATGGAGAACCCTGCAACGGAGATAACATAACCTAGGAAGGTTACTTGAGTCTGATGGAACTCACATTTCTCGTAGTCTCTGAAGAACCTGTGTAACATCAGAACGATGATGCTCAAGTGTGGGTGAGTGTATGAGGATGTCGTCTAGTACACCACAACAGAACACTGTTGCAACATATCTCATAGGACATCATTAATAAACTCCTGAAAAACAGCAGGAGCATTACATAGGCCAAAGGGCATTACAAGATACTCATAATGCCCGCTCCTGGTGTTAAATGCTGTTTTCCATTCGTGACCCTCCTTAATCCTAACGAGATTGCACGCTCCTCTCAAATCATGTTTAGTAAAGACCGTTGCTCCCTTAAGGCGGTGAAAGAGTTCCGTAATGAGCGGAATAGGGTAAGCATTCTTAATGGTAAGACGATTAAGACCCCTATAATCGATGCATAGTCTTAACTCGCCACCCTTTTTCTTCACAAAGAAGAAGCCAGCCCCTGCAGGAGAGCAGGATTTGCAGATGATTCCCTTTGACAGAGCATCGGCAACATACTCCTCCATAGCACAATTCTCTGCAACAGACAGAGGGTACACCCGGCCCCGAGGAGGAATGGCTCCGGGTTGCAGGTCTATGGCACAATCGTAAGACTGGGAGGAGGCAACGTAGCGGCACACACCTTGTCAAACACATCTAGGAACTCTCGGTACTCCTCTGGCAATTGAGATACCGAAGAAGTGCACAAGACTTTAACTGGTTTCCGAAGACAAGTGGAAATACATTGCAGGGACCACGACAAAATTTCGGACCTGCACCAGTCGAGACTGGGATTGTGCTTTTGGAGCCAGGGATAACCCAGAACAACCGGAAAATGTGGAGAGTTTATCACCTGGAACTGGAGGGTTTCAAAATGGAGAGCCCCAACAGCCATGGACAACGGAGCAGTTTCGTGAGTAACGAGTGTGGGCTGAAGGGGCCTGCCATCAATGGCCTCAATAGCAAGCGGAACGGACTGAGGCAAAACAGGAATGGAGTGCTTTGATACAAAAGCACTGTCAATGAAATAGCCCGCAGCACCGGAGTCAACAAGAGCCTGAGTGACTATGGAGGAGTCCACCCAGGAAAGGACAACCGTGACAAAAGGTTTCTCCTTAAGCAGTTCCGGGGATGAGGATAAACCACCCAAGGTCTGCCCCCGACAGGACCTTAGGTGTGAGCATTTCCCGGCTGTGTAGGACAAGACTTCAAAAGGTGGCCCTGTAACCCACAATAGAGGCAGAGCCCCTCCCTCCTCCTAAAGGCCCTCTCCGCCGCGGAGAGATGCGTGAATCCCAACTGCATAGGCTCAGCAGTACCTGGTAACTTGGGACCAGGAGGCATGGGAGGAAAGGGAGGCATGGGTGGGAACAAACACGTAGGAGACAACGGAACAGGAGGCTTCCACAAGCGCTTCTTGAAAGAGGGCCTCTCTCTGAGTCTGATGTCAATTAGGATCAAAAAAGACACCAATGCCTCGAGATCCTCTGGTAAATCTCTGGCAGCAACTTCATCTTTAATCGCATCAGAGAGCCCATGAAAGAAGGCGGCAACAAGGGCTTCATTGTTCCAACCTACCTCTGCGGCAAGCATATGGAACTCAATAGCATACTGAGCGACAGATTTTATACCTTGCTGAATGGACATGAGTCGTTTAGCAGCAGAGGAGGAGCAAGCCGGAACATCAAATACCCTTCGAAAAGAGGCCACAAATTCAGGGTAATTTGAAATCACAGGTTTATTAGTCTCCCACAAGGGATTAGCCCAGGCAAGAGCTGTGTCAGAGAGTAACGAGATGAGAAATCCCACCTTAGCTCTGTCAGAGGGAAACGCCTGAGGTAACATCTCAAAGTAAATGCCCACCTGGTTCAAAAACCCTCTACACTGAATAGGATCGCCTCCATATCACTGAGGTAGAGGTGTAGAACCGGACATGCTCCTGGTAGGCATAGGTGCAGCAGCGGAAACAGAAGCAGCCATAACTTGCGGGACACTTTGGTCCAAATGTGCAGTGCGAGTCAGCAGAGTTTGCAGGGCTAGTGCAAATTGATCCAAGCAGTGATCCTGTTCATCTATCCTGGAAATTATGGCAGGTAAAGGTGGATTATTAGCACCATCAGGATTCATGGCCTTTGCGTAATGTCAGGATGCCAGGAATCAGACTGAGACGAGAAGTGCAAAAATAATTACACCTTTATTAATAGCAAAAAATAATAAAAAGTCCACAAGTCAAATAACAAGCCAGGAGTCAAAACCAGAGCTGGTAGTCAGACGAGCCGAGTCAGGAGCCAAAGCGAATAGTCAGACGAGCCGGAATCAGGAACAAGGAAAACAGCAGAGTCAGGAACAAGCCAGGGATCAGAAACCAGGAAGGACATCAGGCAGCCAGGTAATGCACAGGAACTCTCACAAACAGTTCAAACGAGACAGTTCAAACGAGACAACGCAAAGGCAAAGCATACTGAACAGAGGCCCTTTAAATAATAAGTGATGACATCACAATTCTGAGACTGCATTCTGTCTCACATGGATGATGCACACCAGTCTGGCCATAAAAGGAAGTGTAGGAAATGAGCAGCATTCCCCACAATGCACCATAGTCAGGAAGAGAGGTGAGTAAAATGGCTGCCAGCAGCACATGGCAAACAACAGGGAAAAAACCCTTTCAGTAAACAGGTGTAAAAAGGTGGGGTATTTGGAGCAAAACCAAAACTATAACAGTAGGTTGAGTTGATGTATCAAAATATATCCAAGAAAAAAACATTTAGACATATTGTAGTAATCTATAAGAAGAACCTTGTATACGTATAATCCATAAGGGATAAGGAAAACAAATTAAAATCTTGGTACATTTATATTTTGATATGATGGACATCACCAAGTCCATTAGACAGGACATCACATTAGATATTAACTGTACCATTACTAATACAAACTCCAATGGCATGGAAGCAACGGATTACATATCCATTTTTAAAAATTTGGAGAAACTACTCATTCAAGAGGTCAAATTCAAAATGTCTAGAATTAAACATTATACCTAAAGGGTTACGCATTAAGAAGGAATGTGCCTTCCAAATAGAGAATCCAGAATTCATAGCTAAATGGTCAGAAATTCTCATAGAGGCTTCTAGGAAATTAATGCAGGCCATAATTGATTATAGAGAATCTATATTAATTAGTATGGACATTGAGATAAAGAACAATGAGGACAATTTAATAGGTCCAGATGGACTAATATTGGAAACAAAATATTTTCTAGATAGGAAACATAATCTCACTAAGAAGGTTACTAAAATTAGGGAAGATAACCAGCAAATAAATCTAAGAAATTGAATAAGGAATCGGAGTCTATTAAAAACACAGAACAGAATGAGAATAAGGTTCACCAACCCGTTGATAATACCAATATGACAAATGGTGATGATGCGGACAGACAATTGGGTAATGAGGGAGATTGAATAGAGGTGACGAATAGGAGGAGAAGACATAGCCCCAGATTTCCACAGAGGGGCAACAATAGAAACTATTATAATTACTATAAGGCACAACACCCCTATAACCATACACCATCTGATTTGGATCACAGATCAAGACCAGACAGATCCAACCATATTTTAGAGGTGGAGATAGAGCCCCACACACAGTGTATTACCCTCCTAGACAAGGAAGAACATGGGAGGATAACAATAGATATCACGCATATCAGACTCCCAATAACAGATTTCTGTATAACAGGGGACACCACCCTCACACACCTCGCATAAGTCACCACCCCTACCACCATCAGAAAGACACTACCTTTTCCCAAGCACCTGCACATTTTAATAACCATCAATATGATAATAGATGGTATACTGATGACCATGAGGGAGATCCCCATACTCCTTGGAGATATAACAGACCACACAAATACTCCAACAAAGGGAATCATTATTACCATAATGGTGGGGGGAACTGGAAGAATAAATATTATAATAATAGTGACAGATTCTCCCACTTAAATCACATAGATAGAACTAATGATAGAGAATTGAATAAGACTGTATCTTATACAGACTGAAGACAAGGGAACATACATACAAACAACAAAGTACCTAATCAGGGGAATAATGAGAAACCACAAGCCTCTACATCAGGGCATTCTTTTTTAGGGGCACACCACATGATGACCAAAGAATTGGAAAGGGCATCTACAAAGAGAAAGAACTCATGCCCAGAGGATTTTCAGACACCCACAGAAAAAAGAAAACCCACAGATGCAAGAGGGGGGGAAGAAAACTGAATAATAACACACATACCCCTACATCTAATATTAACTCCCCACCAAAAGGTATATATAATCTAAGTTCGACAGAACTCTCACAAAAAGAGTCCTCTATCTTGAATTATGGATTATCTTTTGCTTCATCTAAGAGCTTGAGCAAGTTTAACACTTTCATTAATGCAAAAGAATTTGTTAGAAAATTAACTTTGAAAAGGCATTTTATTAGATCTCCGCTAGAGACTTTTCATACCAACCGGCAACAGCATCTACCAGCATACAGACCTAAAACCCAAATCCTCTTTTTTCCCAATTGCAAGTAAGGGTAATGCCATTGAAACATTTGAAACAATGGTATGTAACGAGATAAGGGACATCAAACAAAATAGATTGAAGAACCATAAACACAACCTATCTAAGAAGCAACTGCAGACCATGAAAACACTAGAGAAAAACCACAACATAGTCATAAAACCAGCAGACAAGGGTGGGGGTATTGTGGTCCTAAATAATGAAGAATGTAATAGCATTCTATCTGACACTCAGACCTAGGAGACACTTAGACAAAACCCAGTGGAGGGTTTTAAGAGAGAGCTAGATGTGATCTTGGGTGAAGCAAGAACAAACGGGATACTCAATGAGAAAGAGTTGAAGTATATAGGGATTAAACACCCTATTACCCCGGTATTCCACTATCTCCCCAAGATTCACAAATCTTTGCTTATCCCTCCCGGCAGACCGATCATATCGGGGATCGGTTCGTTGTCAAGTAACTTGTCAGAATATGTTGACAAAAACCCTCAGAAATACCTAACCCAATTACCATCTTATCTGAGGGACTTCACTCAGGTATTGAACATACTAGAGAATATAGAATGGGCAGAGAATGATATACTTGCCACATGTGACGTCACATCTCTCTATACTAGCATACCACATAAGGGAGGGTTAGAGGCCATAGATTACTTTTTAAATAAAGACCCTAATGTGCCCAAACGACAGAAGGATTCTATCCTAGATGGCATACGTTACATTCTGACCCACAATTATTTTAACAACAATGGGATATTCTATAGACAGGTATGCGGTACAGCCATGGGGACCAGGTTCGTGCCTAGCTATGCTAATTTGTATATGGGTAAATGGGAACTAATTTTTTGTGATTCCTGCCCAGCTAGCATGGATCTGGTCCTCTACCATAGATATATAGATGACATCCTCATAATATGGAAAGGCTCCATAGAGGATTTAGAGCATACCATAAGAGTTATGAATAATAATACACAAAACTTAAGATTTACTTATGAATACAGTACCACAGATATTACTTTTCTGGATCTCAGAATTGAAATAAAAAATCATCAATTGGAGAAATCTACATTCTTTAAAGAAGTAGACTGTAATAATTACATTCATCAAGACAGCTGTCATCATAGTAATTGGAAGTCGAACATACCCAAAGGGCAGCTTCTTAGTCTTAAGAAGAATTGCTTGAATCCCAACAAATGGGAGGAGCAGGCCATAGTTTTGAAAAACAGATTTTTGGAGAGAGGTTATGAGGAAGATAGTTTGACAAAAACATAAAAGAAGTAAGGTGCAGAGATCGAAAAGATCTTCTGAAATACGAGTGTAAGACCGACCAGCATTAACACTTTTGGGGAAGATACACTCACCGTCCCATTCATAACAGAATACAGCGAGAATAGATATCTCATAGAAAAAATAATAGAAAAGCACTGGTCACTTTTGAAGAATGATGAAATCATAGGTGAAAAATTTAAATCTAGACCTAGGTTTATACATCGGAAAACAGACAATTTACCTAAGTATACCTAAGAAAACAAAACCTAGGGTCAAAGATGTATATGGTAGAGAAATTAGAGGTTTTTTCCATGCCCTAACTGCAAAGCCTGTGAAACTGGGAAAAAATGAAGAACTTTACTTCACATAACTCAAAAGTCAACCATGAGATCAAGGACCTGATAAGATGTAGTAGCAAGGGGGTAGTATACCTGATACAGTGCAGCTGTGGCCTACAATATGTAGGACAGACAACAAGATCATTGAAAGATAGGATTAGAGAACATCTACTGCAGATTAAACATAAGAGTATTGAAACCCCCCTATATAGACATTTTACCAACCACCACCAGGGTAATCAGAAAGACTTTAGCTATATAGGTATCCAGTTAGTGACACCTAGAGAGGAGGAGATTATGAAAAGAAATTGTTAACTGCAGAATCCAAATGGATTTTTTATCTAGACTGCCTGTACCCAAGAGGTTTAAATAACAAAGAAGATCTATCCCATCTACTAAATCTCAAATGAATTAACATAGTCATACGTTAACCCATGTGGTTGCACATCTTGCTAGTTGCATGAATGTTCGTACTAGCTTCACGCATCAGTATGTGGAAATCATCGACATTTGGGTATATACTAATTAAGACACCTATCTTTAAAGAGATAGGTAGTCTGTAACTAAGAGACTAACACTTTCAATTATATATTCTGCTATTTTTCAGTCCCTTAAAGTTGACTTTACATTATGTGTACTATTTGGAACAAAGGATCTTATTATCTTATGTTATCAATCCCCAGATAGCTCTGTGGATTAGCATCCTATTTGTAGTACCACAAGAGAGATATTAATTAGGACAAAGCTAATTGTGTGGACTGCCTCTTTTAGACTTCATTTTCTCTTCTCAAGAATATATATCCCCAACTTTTGGGATCTCCCCTGACTATATGAATATCCTAAGCCATTTTTATTACCAACATATGGTTACCTGATTTTAATTTGTTTTCATTATCCCTTATGGATTATACGTATACAAGGTTCTTCTTATATACAAAGAGAGAAGCGCTCTACCAGGAACGAACAACAGCTCAGTGGCTTGTTCTATGGCGATTTACCACCCGGAAGCAGCCTCTTTTAGACCAGTGTGCTTTTCACAGAAGAAAACTTTCCTGAAGTATATCAGTCTGATCCTTCCAAGTAAGGTCAGTCCAGCCCCGAAATACCAGGCAATTCTCCTCTGAACAAGGAACATGACACCCCAGACGATCGTTTCGGCCTCCTATGGGCCTCGTCAGTGAGGTGCATCCACATTCCTCTAAGCACACTGGGCAAGGAGTCCACGTCTGGTTTCCCCCATCACCCATAGGGAGACTTCCCCAGGGTCATAATAATTTGCATACAAAGAGAGAAACGCTCTACCAGGAACGAACAACAGCTCAGTGGCTTGTTCTATGGCGATTTACCACCCGGAAGCAGCCTCTTTTAGACCAGTGTGCTTTTCACAGAAGAAAACGTTCCTGAAGTATATCAGTCTGATCCTGCCAAGTAAGGTCAGTCCAGCCCCGAAATACCAGGCAATTCTCCTCTGAACAAGGAACATGACAACCCCAGACGATCGTTTCGGCCTCCTATGGGCCTCGTCAGTGAGGTGCAGCCACATTCCTCTAAGCACACTGGGCAAGGAGTCCACGTCTGGTTTCCCCCATCACCCATAGGGAGACTTCCCCAGGGTCATAATAATTTGCATACAAAGAGAGAAGCGCTCTACCAGGAACGAACAACAGCTCAGTGGCTTGTTCTATGGCGATTTACCACCCGGAAGCAGCCTCTTTTAGACCAGTGTGCTTTTCACAGAAGAAAACTTTCCTGAAGTATATCAGTCTGATCCTGCCAAGTAAGGTCAGTCCAGCCCCGAAATACCAGGCAATTCTCCTCTGAACAAGGAACATGACAACCCCAGACGATCGTTTCGGCCTCCTATGGGCCTCGTCAGTGAGGTGCAGCCACATTCCTCTAAGCACACTGGGCAAGGAGTCCACGTCTGGTTTCCCCCATCACCCATAGGGAGACTTCCCCAGGGTCATAATAATTTGCATACAAAGAGAGAAGCGCTCTACCAGGAACGAACAACAGCTCAGTGGCTTGTTCTATGGCGATTTACCACCCGGAAGCAGCCTCTTTTAGACCAGTGTGCTTTTCACAGAAGAAAACTTTCCTGAAGTATATCAGTCTGATCCTGCCAAGTAAGGTCAGTCCAGCCCCGAAATACCAGGCAATTCTCCTCTGAACAAGGAACATGACAACCCCAGACGATCGTTTCGGCCTCCTATGGGCCTCGTCAGTGAGGTGCAGCCACATTCCTCTAAGCACACTGGGCAAGGAGTCCACGTCTGGTTTCCCCCATCACCCATAGGGAGACTTCCCCAGGGTCATAATAATTTGCATACAAAGAGAGAAGCGCTCTACCAGGAACGAACAACAGCTCAGTGGCTTGTTCTATGGCGATTTACCACCCGGAAGCAGCCTCTTTTAGACCAGTGTGCTTTTCACAGAAGAAAACTTTCCTGAAGTATATCAGTCTGATCCTGCCAAGTAAGGTCAGTCCAGCCCCGAAATACCAGGCAATTCTCCTCTGAACAAGGAACATGACAACCCCAGACGATCGTTTCGGCCTCCTATGGGCCTCGTCAGTGAGGTGCAGCCACATTCCTCTAAGCACACTGGGCAAGGAGTCCACGTCTGGTTTCCCCCATCACCCATAGGGAGACTTCCCCAGGGTTATAATAATTTGCATACAAAGAGAGAAGCGCTCTACCAGGAACGAACAACAGCTCAGTGGCTTGTTCTATGGCGATTTACCACCCGGAAGCAGCCTCTTTTAGACCAGTGTGCTTTTCACAGAAGAAAACTTTCCTGAAGTATATCAGTCTGATCCTGCCAAGTAAGGTCAGTCCAGCCCCGAAATACCAGGCAATTCTCCTCTGAACAAGGAACATGACAACCCCAGACGATCGCTTCTCTCTTTGTATGCAAATTATTATGACCCTGGGGAAGTCTCCCTATGGGTGATGGGGGAAACCAGACGTGGACTCCTTGCCCAATGTGCTTAGAGGAATGTGGCTGCACCTCACTGACGAGGCCCATAGGAGGCTGAAACGATCGTCTGGGGTTGTCATGTTCCTTGTTCAGAGGAGAATTGCCTGGACTGACCTTACTTGGCAGGATCAGACTGATATACTTCAGGAAAGTTTTCTTCTGTGAAAAGCACACTGGTCTAAAAGAGGCTGCTTCCGGGTGGTAAATCGCCATAGAACAAGCCACTGAGCTGTTGTTCGTTCCTGGTAGAGCGCTTCTCTCTTTGTATGCAAGGTTCTTCTTATAGATTACTACAATATGTCTAAATGTTTTTTTTCTTGGATATATTATGATACACCAATTTAACCTGCTGTTATAGTTTAGGCGTTGCTCCAAATAGTGCACCTTTTTACACCTGTTTACACGTACTGTATATAGATATACCGTCGCTCAATTTTGAGGAATATTTCATACATATGTATACGTAGTTTTTTCACAATTTGAGGACTTTGTTAGAAGAACAAGTGCTACAAATAGACTACTTGTGATGTGGCACAGACCCCAGAAATAGTCTATCTTTTAATTATATACATTTTTTAATATAATATTCTAGTATTTATATTTTAGACAGCAGTGAGTTTTGTATATGTTATATTGATCAATAGTATTGTGGATTTAATACACCTTATGGGTTTACACAATGCTTATATATTATATATATATATATATATATATATATATATATATATATAGTTTTATCACACTCCTTTTGGATAGGTTTATATAATTAGACCTTATGGGTTCCAATTATGCACCTACTTATATACTATTTTTTATCTATTATACACCTTCATGGATATGTTTAAATTGAACATTCAATTTTTATATGTTGGTTATGAGTTTTAGAAATTCATAATTCTTTATTCCCTATTAGTATCACTAATTATATTGTGACACTGACAGATTGGAATGTCAACAGGAAGTGATGTAAGGTTGAACAACAGATCACAACATAAACATGTCAATCATATGATCTAATCTATCTGTAGAGCCCAGAGGCAGAACTTTTTTTCATTTTCTGTGATGAGAATTTTTTAGTGAAAATTTTTCTGCAGTATCTTTAAGGAGCTGTGTTTGTTGCCCTTACTCAGTGTGTGTGAGGACAGGTTCATGTACAGCCTCGCTGATGTCTGCTGTACGTTCCCACGGTGTCAGTCTGCCTAGGAACGTGCTCTACTGTACTGCTGGGGTCTATATGCTTATTTTGGAGGGGCTGCTGCTCCATGCTTATACTGCTGATGTATAATATATAATTCCTAAAGAAGGATGGCACTTAGAAATTAGTGTGTATATATACAAATAAATACACACACATACTATATATTAGTTATTTATTTATTACAACCTCAGAGTTGATTCCAGTAAAGAGATCTTAATACCCCCCAAAAAACAACAACACTGGAAGAACAAATATAATACACACCCATTTAAAAAAGAATTCTGTTATACATCACAAAGGCTGAGGCTTTTCCTAAATGAGTTAAAGGGCCATAATACCCAAATGTTTAAACACTTGAAAGTGATGCAGCATAGCTGTAAAAAGCTGACTAGAAAATATCACCTGAACCTCTCTATGTAAAAAAGAAAGATATTTTACCTCAAAAAATCCTCAGTAGCCACCTCCCATTGTAAAGGATTTCTAAGCAGCATATTAGTGTGTCTGTCCCGGGACAACTGAAGGGATGAGCATCGTGAACTCTCATATTATTTCACCATTCAGGTAAAGGAAGCTTACTATGAAATCTCATGAGAGTTAAGTCAAATCTCATGAGATCACAGTAAGAGTTCATGACCTCAGCACTGCTGATGCTGATTGGCTGCTGTTCATTTCTTCATTTTTTTTTTTTTTTACCTGCAGCTGGGAGCAGCTGAGTATAACTTTTTATACAGAACTAACTCTACTGAGCTGAGGAGATTGTGAGGTAAAATATCTTCCTTTTTTACATAGAGATGCTCAGGTGATATTTTCCTGTCAGCTTTTTACAGTTATACTGCATCAGTTTCAAGTGATTTAGCATATGAGTATTATGTCCCTTTAAATGGATATACACAGTATTCTGAAAAAGGATTGGTAAGGGTCCACAACCCCATTTTTTCCAATACTGTGCATATCCAATTAACTTATTTAGTAAAGTTTCAACTTTTGTGATCTCTACACACAATATAGAGATCACATACACACACACAACGTATACATACACACACATACAATATACACATACACACCATATATATATATATATATATATATATATATATATATATATACACACACAACATATACACACACACAACATATATATACACACACAACATATACACACACAACATATACACACACACATACAACATATACACACACAACATATATACACACACCATATATATACACACACACAACATATATACACACACCATATATATATACACACACACACACCATATATACACACATACACACACACACCATATACACACACACAACCTATACACACACACACACAACATATATATATACACACACACAACATATATACACACACACACACACACAACATACAGTTATATACACAGACCATATATACACACACACACAAAACATATATACACACACCATATATATATATACACACACACCATATATACACACATACACACACACCCTATACACACACACACACACACACACAACCTATACACACACAACATATATACACACATACAACCTATACACACACAACATATATACACACACACACCATATACACACACACACTATATATATATATATATATATATATATACTGTATACACACACACACACACACCATATACACATACACACAAACAACATATGTACACCATATACACACACAACCTATACACACACACAACATATACACACAACATATATACACACACACAACATATACACACACACACAACATATATACAGACACACATCATATATACTGTATATACACACAAACACACCCACACACACTATATACACGCACACACACACAACATATATACACCATATACACGCACACAACATATACACACACAACATATATACACCATATACACGCACACAACCTATATACACACACAACATATACACACAACATATACATACACACACAACATATACACACAGACACCATACACACAACATATACACACCATACACACAGACACCATATACACACACAATATATACACACACACCATATACATACACACACACCATATACACACACACACACCATATACACACACACACCATATACACACACACAACATATACACACACACAACATATACACACACACAACATATACACACATTTATTAAAGAACAAAAAAAATCTGTCAGCTAAGTATTTTGGTTGGCTCCAATACTCCTAGAATACATTTGTTAAGCCCTGACTTACCTTTTCTGCACTGTGCTGTTACCCTGTACTGCAGTAAAGTTCAGGAAGTGAAAGGAAATTCAAAAGAGAGGAACGTAGCAAATATTTACATTGAGATAGAACGGAACAGTGACACCCGCAGGTAGAAATGAAAAATGCAGGCAAAAAATAATTTTAAATGCCACTGCCGTTCTTTCTGCAGAGATCCTTCAGTTTCTGCGATAGGAACGCAGATCGCACATTGTTCTGCCTTGGGGCTATAGTGATTAACAGAATAGCCAATAACACATAGCCAATCATGTTGACTCATTTGTGGCACTTTGGTAGTAGCCCCGTGAATATCCTTTTACCAAAGTAGGAACATTCTAGATCAGAACACAGCGATACCGGAAGTGACGTTTTGGGTTTATACGTCACTTCCGGTTATGCCGATAGAGCACAACCCACAAAATGGGGAAGGAGGAAAATAAGGGGCATATTGCACATATCACTAAGGTCCAATAAATAAAAATCACAAAACGGAAGTGAACACATTAGGGGTATTACTTCCGGTTATAGACACAAACGAATCATGGTAATACATGAAGGTCAATATTTTTGGCGCCAAATAAACAACATTAGTGATTGGGTAGTCATTGCTATAAAAGAAGCTTCCATAACACACCATATTATAGTCTTGATAAAGGCCCAGTAGAGGGCTGAAACGCGTTGACATTTATGGTAAGCTTCATTCTGATTATTTGTATTTTTCTTCAAACAATATTTGCACCATGTTGTATTTTCTTTATTCACAGGGATAAAGTTTAAAGCACACTAAAAGGAATGTTTTGGATAACTCTGAATTTCCTCTACGTTTTCTTTAGTTCCAACCTCTTTTTGGAGGATTTCCAATTAGGAGGGATCACAGTATCCAAATTTAATATTTGACTTATCTATTTGGAATTCACGGACACCAATTATTAAACTTTATATTTTTTATTTTTTTTTTTATATATTTTTGCTATTTAAATTTACATTTTTTTTACTTTTTCACCAATATTTTTATTTTTTATTTTTTTACATTACACGTAATTTTATATTTTTATATTTTTAATATTTTTAATATTTTTTCTAATAATTTTTGTCATCAGAATTTAATCCTTTTTTCACTTTTTCACATTTTCTATCACCCAAGGATATACTGCTTCTTTTCAATCTTCTATTGGATTACAAAAACATTTTAACGACAAAACCACTCATAGATGCATACGTAGGACATTATATTGTCATCTGGACTTGACACTATGTGTATTTGTTATTTCAATATGTCAGATGTTTAAACATTAATAGTGTTAACTCTATATAAGCTTAACACTAGCACTGTTAACTCTATATAAGCTTAACCCATCAAGTTTTACATAACACAGCTTGTGATTGTTTTTTACTGAATGTTATCTCTTCTTTTTTATCTTTATTTATATGTTACATGGATCCATGACATTAGAATATATGTGGTATTTATTAAATGTTTAGCATTTTAATGTAAGACATTTTCCTTTGCCTAGTGTTATATAGGCGCTCTTTCGCCTAGATTTAGAGTTTGGCGTTAGCCATCAAAACCAGCGTTAGAGGCTCCTAACGCTGGTTTTGGGCTACCGCTGGTATTTAGAGTCAGTCAGGAAAGGGTCTAACGCTCACTTTGCAGCCGTGAATTTTCCATACCGCAGATCCCCCTACGCCATTTGCGTATCCTATCTTTTCAATGGGATCTTTCTAACGCTGGTATTTATAGTCTTGGCTGAAGTGAGCGTTAGAAATCTAACGACAAAACTCCAGCCGCAGCAAAAAGCCAGGAGTTAAGAGCTTTCTGGGCCAACGCCGGTTCATAAAGCTCTTAACTACTGTGCTCTAAAGTACACTAACACCCATAAACTACCTATGTACCTCTAAACCGAGGTCCCCCCACATCGCCGCCACTCTATTAAATTTTTTTAACCCCTAATCTGCCGACCGCACACCGCCGCCACCTACATTATCCCTATGTACCCATAATCTGCTGCCCCTAACACCGCCGACCCCTATATTATATTTATTAACCCCTAATCTTCCGCCCCCAACGTCGCCGCTACCTACCTACAATTATTAACCCCTAATCTGCCGACCGGACCTCACCGCTACTCTAATAAATGTATTAACCCCTAAAGCTAAGTCTAACCCTAACCCTAACACCACCCTAAGTTAAATATAATTTAAATCTAACAAAATAAATTAACTCTTATTAAATAAATTATTCCTATTTAAAGCTAAATACTTACCTGTAAAATAAATCCTAATATAGCTACAATATAAATTATAATTATATTGTAGCTATTTTAGGATTAATATTTATTTTACAGGCAACTTTGTATTTATTTTAACCAGGTACAATAGCTATTAAATAGTTAATAACTATTTAATAGTTACCTAGTTAAAATAATTACAAAATAACCTGTAAAATAAATCCTAACCTAAGTTACAATTAAACCTAACACTACACTATCAATAAATTAATTAAATAAAATACCTACAATTATCTACAATTAAACCTAACACTACACTATCAATAAATTAATTAAATACAAAAACTACAAATAAATACAATTAAATAAACTAACTAAAGTACAAAAAATAAAAAAGAACTAAGTTACAAAAAATAAAAAAATATTTACAAACATTAGAAAAATATTACAACAATTTTAAACTAATTACACCTACTCTAAGCCCCCTAATAAAATAACAAAGCCCCCCAAAATAAAAAAATGCCCTACCCTATTCTAAAATTAAAATAGAAAAGCTCTTTTACCTTACCAGCCCTTAAAAGGGCCTTTTGCGGGGCATGCCCCAAAGAAATCAGCTCTTTTGCCTGGAAAAAAAACCATACAATACACCCCCAACATTACAACCCACCACCCACATACCCCTAATCTAACCCAAACCCCCCTTAAATAAACCTAACACTAAGCCCCTGAAGATCTTCCTACCTTATCTTCACCACGCCGGGTATCACCGATCGGTCCAGGCTCCGATGTCTTGATCCAAGCCCAAGCGGGGGCTGAAGAAGTCCATCCTCTGGCTGAAGTCTTGATCCAAGCGGCGGCTGAAGAAGTCCATCATCGGGCAGAAGTCTTCACCCTATCCGGGCAGAAGAGGAGATCTGGACCGGTAGACATCTTCATCCAAGATGGCGTCCCTCGAATTCCGATTGGCTGATAGGACTCTATCAGCCAATCGGAATTAAGGTAGGAAAATTCTGATTGGCTCATGGAATCAGCCAATCAGATTTAAATTCAATCTGATTGGCTGATCCAATCAGCCAATCAGATTGAGCTCACATTCTATTGGCTGTTCTGATCAGCCAATAGAATGCGAGCTCAATCTGATTGGCTGATCCAATCAGCCAATCGGATTGAACTTGAATCTGATTGGCTGATTCAATCAGCCAATCAGATTTTTTCTACCTTAATTCCAATTGGCTGATAGAATCCTATCAGCCAATCGGAATTCGAGGGACGCCATCTTGGATGACTTCCCTTAAAGGAACCTTCATTCTGTTTTAGGACGTCGGAAGAAGAGGATGGATCCACGCTGGAGGTCCTGAAGATGGAGCCGCTCGTCATCGGATGGAAGAAGATAGAAGATGCTTGGATGAAGATGTCTACCGGTCCGGATCTCCTCTTCTGCCCAGATAGGATGAAGACTTCTGCCCGATGATGGACTTCTTCAACCGCCGCTTGGATCAAGACTTCAGCCGGAGGATGGACGTCTTCAGCCCCCACTTGGGCTTGGATCAAGACTTCAGCCGGAGGATGGACGGCTTCAGCCCCCGCTTGGGCTTGGATCAAGACATTGGAGCCTGGACCGATCGGTGATACCCGGCGTGGTGAAGATAAGGTAGGAAGATCTTCAGGGGCTTAGTGTTAGGTTTATTTAAGGGGGGTTTGGGTTAGATTAGGGGTATGTGGGTGGTGGGTTGTAATGTTGGGGGGGTATTGTATGTTTTTTTTCCAGGCAAAAGAGCTGAATTCTTTGGGGCATGCCCCGCAAAAGGCCCTTTTAAGGGCTGGTAAGGTAAAAGAGCTTTTCTATTTTAATTTTAGAATAGGGTAGGGCATTTTTTTTATTTTGGTGGGGCTTTGTTATTTTATTAGGGGGCTTAGAGTAGGTGTAATTAGCTTAAAATTGTTGTAATATTTTTCTAATGTTTGTAAATATTTTTTTATTTTTTGTAACTTAGTTAGTTTATTTAATTGTATTTATTTGTAGGTATTGTATTTAATTAATTTATTGATAGTGTAGTGTTAGGTTTAATTGTAAACTTAGGTTAGGATTTATTTTACAGGTAATTTTGTAATAATTTTAACTAGGTAGCTATTAAATAGTTATTAACTATTTAATAGCTATTGTACCTGGTTAAAATAAATACAAAGTTGCCTGTAAAATAAATATAAATCCTAAAATAGCTACAATATAATTATAATTTATATTGTAGCTATATTAGGATTTAATTTACAGGTAAGTATTTAGCTTTAAATAGGAATAATTTATTTAATAAGATTTAATTTATTTTGTTAGCTTTATATTATATTTAATTTAGGGGGTTTTAGGGTTAGGGTTAGACTTAGCTTTAGGGGATAATACATTTATTAGAGTAGCGGCGAGGTCTGGTCGGCAGATTAGGGGTTAATAATTGTAGGTAGGTGGAGGCGACATTGGGGGCGGCAGATTAGGGGTTAATAAATATAATATAGGTGTCGGCGGTGTTAGGGGCAGCAGATTAGGGGTACATAGGGATAATGTAGGTTGCGGCGGTATACGGAGCGGCAGATTAGGGGTTAAAAAAATATATGCAGGGGTCAGCGATAGCGGGGGCGGCAGATTAGGGGTTAATAAGTATAAGGTTAGGGGTGTTTAGACTCGGGGTACATGTTAGGGTGTTTGGTGCAGACTTAGGAAGTGTTTTCCCATAGGAAACAATGGTGCTGCGTTAGGAGCTGAACGCTGCTTTTTTGCAGGTGTTAGGTTTTTTTTCAGCTCAAACTGCCCCATTGTTTCCTATAGGGGAATCGTGCACAAGCACGTTTTTGAAACTGGCCGCGTCCGTAAGCACCGCTGGTATTGAGAGTTGCAGTGGCAGTAAATTATGCTCTACGCTCCCTTTTTGGAGCCTAACGCAGCCCTTCTGTGAACTCTAAATACCAGCGGTATTTAAAAGGTGCGGGGGAAAAAAAGCCAGGGTTAGCTACGCGGGTCGTTACCGACAAAACTCTAAATCTAGCCGTTTGTTTATTAGTTTTAATTTAAATTCTCTTTAAGGGTTAGCTAGGGGCCCTTATTTTCAAGGAGCTAAAAGGATATTCATAAGTTAAGCGCTGTAAGATATAACTTTTACTAACTTCTTTAGTTCTTCTTAGGATAATATTAAATAAATCAATGATTATTGAATCCATAAAGGCTCTACCATAGAGCTTACTATGGGAGCAGTGAATTGACAATTGCTAATATCCTCCTTGATTTATAAATGGTTTGTGGGTGTGTGCCATACGTGAGCACACATTCAAGCATCTCTCTGCTAGTCAATTTTACAACTCCTCAGTGTTCTACACCTTTCTGCTACGTAGAGCCTTTTTCAAGAATACATGGGGAGTTCACTCTTTCTATTTTATAACGTCTTTCAAAACATTAACTCCTTAAATGCTGGTTTTATTTTGAATTAATCCATAAACGCATCAAAATATATTACTGTTTATATAAAATTTAAATGACATTAAATAATATAAGATGGAAACATTGTAAACATGTAGAAACAATATTAAAACTTAAAACTATGTTAGAACAAAATTAAGACAGCACTCTCAAAAAAGCTCCTAAAAAAAAACTCAAGAAAATTTCTAAAAAGAAAGCTCACAGAAAAAACATATATATGTACTTGTACATAAAACAATTTCACATGCATGCAATTTCTTAAAAATATAGTTAGAATAAGGAGACATGTGCATTAATTTTTGGATGAATGTACATTCATACCAAAACCCAGATAATCGTTTTCATTTACGAAATGCCTCAATATGTTTTTTTTCCTTTAAATTGATTTTTAAGGCTTTATACTTACCTTAACACACTTTGGAGAGTGCGCTAACCTAATCCTCTTATTGCCAAGTCCCAGGCTGCACTAACAGGGGCCTTAGCGCATTCGGCACCCAGGACCTACACTAACTTTAGTGCAGGTCCTGGGAGCTGAACTACAAAGCCACCTGTTTCTGTACTGAGAGCTTACATTATATGTAACCATGATGTAATTACTTTCACATTTAATTTATTTCATAAAATGTAAAAATATATGAAATCTTTTATGTATGAAGGCAAGTTAGGTAGCTATCTCTGTAAAAAGTGATCCACATATCTAGAAAGATTGGTTAGTGATTCCATTCCTGAGATGTTTGGGCATGCAGGGGAATTATTTATACCTTTATGGATTTTAGGTAAGAAATAGAAGATAGCTGAGTTTTTACCGGATAATTTTTTAAACCTATATATGTTGTTCTATCATTTAGTACTCTGTGCTTCTTTCAAATAATTTGTCGTATTAAATATAACTGTGGATTTTATGGAGACATTTTCATTATTTTGTAACTCTTTTAATACATTCATTTAATTATTAGTAAAATATTCTATCTTATTGTGCTCTCAATTGTCCTTCAGAATATCAAGGACTATGTTCATGAAGCAGATCGGATTCTAAAAGATGCCAGCTACTATAGGGTATTATCTAGAGATCCCACATCCATTTATTCAAAACAGTTATCCTCTCTTTTGCAAGAGGGGTTTGAGGAAGGTATTCTCACCAAAAAGGAAAAAGACTATTTGTATCCAAAAGCTCCTAATACAGCCTTTTATTATCATCTACCAAAGATACATAAGAACACAAAAAATCCCCCAGGGCGCCCGATAATAGCTGGCATTGACAGTCTTACTGACCACCTCTCTGCTTATGTTGATTCTTAGTTACAAAAGCATGTCATAGCTTTGCCCTCTTTTATTAGGGACTCATCAGATTTATTGAAAAAACTGGCAGGATTAGCAATGACCAAAACCGATCAAGAACTGTGGTGGACCACGAGTGATGTTAGTTCACTATACTCGAACATTTCCCATGACAAGGGGATAAAAGTGATCCAATCTTACTTGGAAACTGATTTTTCATTAGTGAAATAATATACTTTATTCTTCATCACAACTACTTTCAATATCAAGGACAATTTTATCTTTAAATCAAGGGTACGGCCATGGGCACCAGATTTGCACCAAATTTTGCCAATCTTTACATGGGCAAATTTGAGGAGACCCATATATATGGGTCACCTATGGGTGCGAGTCTGGTGTTCTATGGCCGGTACATAGATGATCTTATTTTTCTTTTTAGAGGATCATTTGAGGAGACACCTCACTTTTCTGCCACCTTGAATGTTAATGACTTTGGTTTAGAATTTGCCAGCAACATTCAATCTACAAAGATTGAATATTTAGATTTATTACTATATTTTTCACCTTCTGCAAAGATTGAATATTTAGATTTATTACTATATTTTTCACCTTCTGGTATAATCATGTCGAAGAAAAATGTGCCCTATGGACAATTCAGACGCATAAGCCGAAATTGTAGCACTATAGAGAGTTTTGAAACACAGTCCATCATTTTGAAGGACAGGTTTTTAGAAAAGGGGTTCCCTCTAGAATTGATACAAAAGGGTTACCTCAGAGCCTTGCATGAGGATAGGACTGTCTATTTTTCACAAGATCAAAATAAAAACAAAAATTAGAAACAAAAACTAAAAAACGATATTAAAACACCGCTATTCATAACAGGATATAGTAGTCAATATCTTGAGATTAAAAGAATTGTTTCAAACCATTGGCCTATAATCTGTGATGATAAATTTCTTAAGAAGTATATTTCTTCCAAACCGAGAATAGTTTATAGAAGGGCTCCTACGCTTAAGAACAAATTAGCACCTAGTAAAATTGTTAGAGACAAAATAAACACTAATGCAAAAAATAATAGAACTTTTTTGGATAATTTTATGCCCCAAAATGGGGTGTTTAAATGCCTGAAATCCAGATGCAGTATGTGTAAGGTGGTGAAAAGTGGAACTAACATTTTCCATTTCAACCATACAGGAGAACAATTTAAAATAACTAAAAGACTCTCTTGTGAATCTACCTATGTGGTATATCTGATTGAATGTTCTTATGGGGTCCAATACGTAGGGCGCACTAGTCGTACGATCAAAAGATGGTGGAGTGAACATACATATAATATTAAAAGAAAGTTTTTGAAACATAGTCTTTCAAGGCATTGTGCATTTGTCCATAAGGGAAGTTAAAAAACAACATCAATTATCCCCATTGAACAGATACCAAGAAACAGTCATATAACCCTATGCTGAGTCTTCGCCGTAGAGAAACCTACTGGATACATAAATTGCACACCTTGGCTCCAGATGGCCTTAATGAAAGTGTAGACCTAACAGCATTTGATCTTTAAAGCTAGTCTCACTCCTTATTTTACACTTTGAATTTAACTCTCTCTGTTTAATGGTGCACCTAATATCACTTCATTATATTTGATACCACCATTTTTTACTAATTTGGACGGTATTTTTAATTTTATCATCACATTCCTCAATAGTATAGAGTATTATCATACACTCCTCAATAGTAGAGAGTGTTATATATATATATTTAGGTTCATTATAATTATATTATTATGGTGTAGCCTCATTTACACACTGTTAATAACAAGTTGTCACTGACTATACACTACATTAGCTAGACACATCTAATGGTGTCACATCACCTAGTTTAACTTAATTATATTTAATTTAAGTTAAGTTTATTTTATTTTAGTCAATTTCTACATTGCATCTCTAGTTACACCACATTTTCACTTATCGTTTTTCCCACTAATAATTAGATAATTTATCTCTCACAGAAAGACACTTTATTACACACTATATTATTAGATAGGTTAATAATAGTATTACCATATTATTTTATTACACTTTAATGTCACGCTCATATGATAGAACATTTTCTCTCACACATCAGTAGACAGCTGTTTGTATAGCTAGCACAACATCTTTTCACACTCTGGAGCCTAATGTCATTTTGGTTCATGTGAATCGTATAGTGGTATTGACAGTCATTCATGATCACTGATATATTGAGGTGTTCTAATTCCTTTTATTTGTAGGGATTATGTTATCATATATAGTGATCAGCGTTTCACTTATATTCTCTATTTATCCTTTCATACACACGCTGTTACAAATGACATCTAGATATTCTCCCTAAGTTTTCTCTGCCTAGGCCACACCCCCTTTATGACGTTACTTACTCATTGTCCAATCATATATAGTGATCAGCGTTTTCCTTACACTATCATTTATCCTTTCATACACACGCTGTTATAAATGACATCTAGTTAATCTTCCCTAGTTTTTTCCACCTAGGATACGCCCCCTTTCTGACGAAACTTACTCATTATCCAATCATACACTATTTGGGCTTCGATCATATTAGCCCTACTCTCACACGCTACATATTGTAGAGATTATGGCATCTCACATAGCGGTTAGTGTTTTATTTAAGTTACATACACGCCGATATTAAAGTCTTTTAGATACACCCACAAGTTATCACCTGTTTAGGCCCCGCTCCCTTTATGACACTATTAATTAACAGCCCTATAATATGCTGTTCTGACTTTCATCGGATTAGCCCTATCCCCACACTTTACACTAATGGCATCACTCTGAGTCACTTTACTTTCACATATGCGCAGAGCGATCAGTCAGACGCTACAGTTACAACGTAAAAATACCAGGATCTGACACTTATGTAGTAAGTAACATCCGAAAGTTAAATATCACTGCCACTATAATGTCTTTTGATTACACAGAAGTGTTGAGTTGGTTTTTAGACATATGTGAAGTCGCTTGATCGTGCGTATCTACAAATGTATCACTCAGACTACACTTACAAAATATCTTTATTTCACATTACAGGGAGTGCAGAATTATTAGGCAAATGAGTATTTTGACCACATCATCCTCTTTATGCATGTTGTCTTACTCCAAGCTGTATAGGCTCAAAAGCCTACTACCAATTAAGCATATTAGGCGATGTGCATCTCTGTAATGAGAAGGGGTGTGGAATAATGACATCAACACCCTATATCAGGTGTGCATAATTATTAGGCAACTTCCTTTCCTTTGGCAAAATGGGTCAAAAGGACTTGACAGGCTCAGAAAAGTAAAAAATAGTGAGATATCTTGCAGAGGGATGCAGCACTCTTAAAATTGCAAAGCTTCTGAAGCGTGATCATCGAACAATCAAGCGTTTCATTCAAAATAGTCAACAGGGTCGCAAGAAGCATGTGGAAAAACCAAGGCGCAAAATAACTGCCCATGAACTGAGAAAGTCAAGCCTGCAGCTGCCAAGATGCCACTTGCCACCAGTTTGGCCATATTTCAGAGCTGCAACATCACTGGAGTGCCCAAAAGCACAAGGTGTGCAATACTCAGAGACATGGCCAAGGTAAGAAAGACTGAAAGACGACCACCACTGAACAAGACACACAAGCTGAAACGTCAAGACTGGGCCAAGAAATATCTCAAGACTGATTTTTCTAAGGTTTTATGGACTGATGAAATGAGAGTGAGTCTTGATGGGCCAGATGGATGGGCCCGTGGCTGGATTGGTAAAGGGCAGAGAGCTCCAGTCCGACTCAGACACCAGCAAGGTGGAGGTGGAGTACTGGTTTGGGCTGGTATCATCAAAGATGAGCTTGTGGGGCCTTTTCGGGTTGAGGATGGAGTCAAGCTCAACTCCCAGTCCTACTGCCAGTTTCTGGAAGACACCTTCTTCAAGCAGTGGTACAGGAAGAAGTCTGCATCCTTCAAGAAAAACATGATTTTCATGCAGGACAATGCTCCATCACACGGGTCCAAGTACTCCACAGCGTGGCTGGCAAGAAAGGGTATAAAAGAAGAAAATCTAATGACATGGCCTCCTTGTTCACCTGATCTGAACCCCATTGAGAACCTGTGGTCCATCATCAAATGTGAGATTTACAAGGAGGGAAAACAGTACACCTCTCTGAACAGTGTCTGGGAGGCTGTGGTTGCTGCTGCACGCAATGTTGATGGTGAACAGATCAAAACACTGACAGAATCCATGGATGGCAGGCTTTTGAGTGTCCTTGCAAAGAAAGGTGGCTATATTGGTCACTGATTTGTTTTTGTTTTGTTTTTGAATGTCAGAAATGTATATTTGTGAATGTTGAGATGTTATATTGGTTTCACTGGTAAAAATAAATAATTGAAATGGGTATATATTTGTTTTTTGTTAAGTTGCCTAATAATTATGCACAGTAATAGTCACCTGCACACACAGATATCCCCCTAAAATAGCTATAACTGAAAACAAACTAAAAACTACTTCCAAAACTATTCAGCTTTGATATTAATGAGTTTTTTGGGTTCATTGAGAACATGGTTGTTGTTCAATAATAAAATTAATCCTCAAAAATACAACTTGCCTAATAATTCTGCACTCCCTGTATATGAGATGGCTGGTTTTTATTTACATACAGACTATTTTATATATATATATACTTTGTTGTGCCTATCTGTACTCTCATGCCCCATAGTATACACTTAGGTTTACTCAATTCATGAATGTTTTATGATTTTCACTTATTTAAGTGTTAGTTGTTCACACATTGTTAACATATATGAATATTGATTTTTTATATCTGTGAATACAATGTGTAATGTTGTTATATGTCATAGGATCAACCCAGTATTGCAATGTTTACATCGTGATGTCACAACATGTGATTTCTTTTTGATTGGTCACTATTGACCTGATTGTTACCTCTAGGTAACTCCCTCACCAGGAGTTGTCAATTAACTTAATTTGTTTGTTTGGCATATATAGCAAGTGTTTGTTACCTATTTTTATTAAGCCTGATGAAACAGCCACTGGTGGCTGAGAAACGCGTTGCTACTTGTTTTTAATATTTTTAATAAAGTAAGTTGATTACTTTTACCACTTGCTGCCACTTTGTATCAATATTTTTGGAAATACCACATTGGATTACCAATCTTCTTTGCTGGACTTCTTTGAGTCTCCTGATTACCTGTGATTAAGTCTGTTGGGTGACTATATTGATCCCAGCCTGCCACTATAGCATCAAAGGAGATGCTTAAACAAATGTGAGTGCATTTTAACACTTAATATTATCCTGCTTGGGTTAAACAGTACTAGGCCATATAGGCACTCTGGGTGTGTTTTTTACTACTACAGATTTCCAAATATCCCTGGGAGGATAGTCTTCTGGGTGACTGTTATTGACCCCAGACCGCTCCATTTGCACTATTAGAGGTGCATCATCGCATGTGAGTGTATCTGACACATATAATATTTGTCTTTGTACCAAACAATAATGGGCCATGTGGCGCATCTGTCTTCTTATGTTGTCTACTCTTAATTCTGCCAATTGAGAATTTTTGACACTGGTATCATTTTTGGGTTTTTTATAGTGTTATTGTATGAAATGTATATTTTTAATCTGTCACATAAAATCTAATTACCCATTGCATTGAGGATATTACCTTTTATTTTTTTGATGATTTATACATTGCAATAGATAATATTCATCAAGATTTTGGAAGTTATGCGCTAAAAATTACGCGGTACCTCATTTTCCATAGCGCTGCAATACAAGTTACAGAAAAACCTTCTTTTGTTGTGCGTTATGGTGCGTTAAGCTCCATACCACGCAAAAGCCAAGTCCTGACTTGACGTGCTCGTGCACGTATTCCCCCAGAGACATCAATGGAGAAAAAGTGTTTGAAAAAAACTAACACCTGTGGTTGCGGAATGGTGGTCGCTATAACGCAATCCCTATTGATGACTATGGGGACAAAAAGGTTACGTAAAAACCTAACACCCTAAGATAAACCCCTAGTCTAAATACCCCTAATCTGCTGCCCCACAACATCACCAACACTAAATAATGTTATTAACCCCTAAAACGCTGCCCCGACACAAAAATCTATGAAGCCCTAAATCGCCAACCCCCCACATCGCAACTACTAAAATAAACCTATTAACCCCTAAACCGCCAACTCCACACATCGCAACGACTAAAATAAACCTATTAACCCCTAACCGCCTGCCCCCCACATCACAACTACTAAAATAAACCTATTAACCCCTAAACCACCGGCCCCCCACATCGCAACACACTAAATTAAACTATTAACCCCTAAACCAAACACCCGCTAATTTTAATTTAAAGTTAAAATATAACTACCTTAAAATAAACAAAAACTTACCTGTGAAATAAAAAAAACTAAGATTAAACTATAAATTAACCTAACATAACAATTTTAAAAAACTAAAATAAACTAAAAATAAAAAAACGAAATTACAAAATGAAACAATTCTAACACTACGAAAAAAATTAAAAAAACTAACATTACAAAACAAACTCTAAAATTATGAAAAATAAAAAAAATTCTAAGATTACAAAAAATAATAAACAAAATTTTTAAAAAGTAATAAAAATTAAGCCTAATCTTATACCCCTATAAAAACAAAAAAGCCACCCCCAAAATAAAAACACCCCCTAATCTAACAATAAACTACCAATAGCCCTTAAAAGGGCCTTTTGTAGGGCATTGCCCTAAGTTTCTTTGGCCTAGATTTAGAGTTTGGCGGTAAAAGGGCTGTTAACGCTCCGCGGGCTTTTTTCTGGCCGCACCATAAAATTAACTCTGGTATCGAGAGTTAAAACAAATGCTGCGTTAGGCTCCAAAAAAGGAGCGTAGGGCATTTTTACCGCAAATGCAACTCTCGATACCAGAGTTGCTTACGGACGCGGCCGGCATCAAAAACGTGCTCGTGCACGATTCCCCCATAGGAAACAATGGGACTGTTTGAGCTGAAAAAAAACCTAACACCTGCAAAAAAGCAGCGTTCAGCTCCTAACGCAGCCCCATTGTTTCCTATGGGAAAACACTTCCTACGTCTGCACCTAACACTCTAACATGTACCCCGAGTCTAAGCACCCCTAACCTTACACTTATTAACCCCTAATCTGCCACTCCCGCTATCGCTGACCCCTGCATTACACTTTTAACCCCTAATCTTCCGCTCCGTAAACCGCCGCAACCTACGTTATCCCTATGTACCCCTAATCTGCTGCCCTAACATCGCCGACCCCTATGTTATATTTATTAACCCCTAATCTGCCCCCCACAACGTCGCCGACACCTACCTACACTTATTAACCCCTAATCTGCCGAGCGGACCTGAGCGCTACTATAATAAAGTTATTAACCCCTAATCCGCCTCACTAACCCTATCATAAATAGTATTAACCCCTAATCTGCCCTCCCTAACATCGCCGACACCTACCTTCAATTATTAACCCCTAATCTTCCGATCGGAGCTCACCGCTATTCTAATAAATGGATTAACCCCTAAAGCTAAGTCTAACCCTAACACTAACACCCCCCTAACTTAAATATAATTTACATCTAACGAAATAAATTAACTCTTATTAAATAAATGATTCCTATTTAAAGCTAAATACTTACCTGTAAAATAAACCCTAATATAGCTACAATATAAATTATAATTATATTATAGCTATTTTAGGATTAATATTTATTTTACAGGCAACTTGGTATTTATTTTAACTAGGTACAATAGCTATTAAATAGTTAAGAACTATTTAATAGTTACCTAGTTAAAATAATTACAAATTTACCTGTAAAATAAATCCTAACCTAAGATATAATTAAACCTAACACTACCCTATCAATAAAATAATTAAATAAACTACCTACAATTACCTACAATTAACCTAACACTACACTATCAATAAATTAATTAAACACAATTCCTACAAATAAATCAGCCAATAGAATGCGAGCTCAATCTGATTGGCTGATTGGATCAGCCAATCGGATTGAACTTGATTCTGATTGGCTGATTCCATCAGCCAATCAGAAAATTCCTACCTTAATTCCGATTGGCTGATAGAATCCTATCAGCCAATCGGAATTCGAGGGACGCCATCTTGGATGACGTCCCTTAAAGGAACCGTCATTCGTCGTTCAGTCGTCGGTCCGGATGGATGTTCCGCGCTGGGGGTCTTCAGGATCCTGCCGCTTCGCTCCGGATGGAAGAAGATCGAAGATGCCGCTTGGAGAAGATGTTTGCCGGTCCGGATGTCCTCTTCTTGCCGGATAGGAGGAAGACTTTGGACCCTCTTCTGGACTTCTTCAGTGGATGTCTAGCCCCCGCTTGGGTTGGATGAAGATATCGGAGCCAGGACCGATCGGTGATACCTGGATGGTGAAGACAAGGTAGGAAGATCTTCAGGGGATTAGTGTTAGGTTTATTTAAGGGGGGTTTGGGTTAGATTAGGGGTATGTGGGTGGTGGGTTGTAATGTTGGGGGGGGGGGTATTGTATGTTTTTTTTTACAGGCAAAAGAGCTGAACTTCTTGGGGCATGCCCCGCAAAGGGCCCTGTTCAGGGCTGGTAAGGTAAAAGAGCTTGTAACTTTTTTAATTTAGAATAGGGTAGGGAATTTTTTATTTTGGGGGGCTTTGTTATTTTATTAGGGGGCTTAGAGTAGGTGTAATTAGTTTAAAATTGTTGTAATATTTTTCTTATGTTTGTAAATATTTTTTTATTTTCTGTAACTTAGTTCTTTTTTATTTTTTGTACTTTAGCTAGTTTATTTAATTGTATTTATTTGTAGGAATTGTGTTTAATTAATTTATTGATAGTGTAGTGTTAGGTTAATTGTAGGTAATTGTAGGTAGTTTATTTAATTATTTTATTGATAGGGTAGTGTTAGGTTTAATTATATCTTAGGTTAGGATTTATTTTACAGGTAAATTTGTAATTATTTTAACTAGGTAACTATTAAATAGTTCTTAACTATTTAATAGCTATTGTACCTAGTTAAAATAAATACAAAGTTGCCTGTAAAATAAATATTAATCCTAAAATAGCTATAATATAATTATAATTTATATTGTAGCTATATTAGGGTTTATTTTACAGGTAAGTATTTAGCTTTAAATAGGAATCATTTATTTAATAAGAGTTAATTTATTTCGTTAGATGTAAATTATATTTAAGTTAGGGGGGTGTTAGTGTTAGGGTTAGACTTAGCTTTAGGGGTTAATACATTTATTAGAATAGCGGTGAGCTCCGATCGGAAGATTAGGGGTTAATAATTGAAGTTAGGTGTCGGCGATGTTAGGGAGGGCAGATTAGGGGTTAATACTATTTATGATAGGGTTAGTGAGGCGGATTAGGGGCTAATAACTTTATTATAGTAGCGCTCAGGTCCGCTCGGCAGATTAGGGGTTAATAAGTGTAGGTAGGTGTCGGCGACGTTGAGGGGGGCAGATTAGGGGTTAATAAATATAATATAGGGGTCGGCGGTGTTAGGGGCAGCAGATTAGGGGTACATAGGGATAACGTAGGTGGCGGCGCTTTGCGGTCGGAAGATTAGGGGTTAATTATTTTAAGTAGCTGGCGGCGATGTTGTGGGGGGCAGATTAGGGGTTAATAAATGTAATATAGGGGTCGGCGGGGTTAGGGGCAGCAGATTAGGGGTACATAAGTATAACGTAGGTGGCGGTCGGCAGATTAGGGGTTAAAATTTTTAATCGAGTGGCGGCGATGTGGGGGGATCTCGGTTTAGGGGTACATAGGTAGTTTATGGGTGTTAGTGTACTTTAGGGTACAGTAGTTAAGAGCTTTATAAACTGGCGTTAGCCAGAAAGCTCTTAACTCCTGCTATTTTCAGGCGGCTGGAATCTTGTCGTTAGAGCTCTAACGCTCACTGCAGAAACGACTCTAAATACCGGCGTTAGAAAGATCCCATTGAAAAGATAGGCTACGCAAATGGCGTAGGGGGATCTGCGGTATGGAAAAGTCGCGGCTGCAAAGTGAGCGTTAGACCCTTTAATCACTGACTCCAAATACCAGCGGGCGGCCAAAACCAGCGTTAGGAGCCTCTAACGCTGGTTTTGACGGCTACCGCCGAACTCTAAATCTAGGCCTTATTTTTTTTTTTTTTTGTAGTGTTAGGATTGTTTCATTTTGTACTTTAGTTTTTTCATTTAGCTTATTTTAGTTTTTTAAATAGTTGTGTTAGGTTTATTTATAGTGTAATCTTAGTTTTTTTTAATTTTACAGGTAAGTTTTTATTTATTTTAAGGTAGTTATATTGTAACTTTAATTTAAAGTTAGCGGGTGTTAGGGGTTAATAGTTTAATTTAGGGTATCGTGATGTGGTGGGCCAGCGGTTTAGGGGTTAATAGGTTTATTTTAGTAGTTGCGATGTGGGGGAGACGGTTTAGGTGTTAATAGGTTTATTTTATTAGTAGTGATGTGGGGGGGCAGTTTATGGGTTAATAGGTTTATTCAGTGTTGGTGATATGGGTGGGTGGCGGTTTAGGGGTTAATAATTTAATTTAGGTAGTTGCGATGTGGATGGGCAGCGGATTAGGGGTTAATAGGTTTATTATAGTAGTTGCAATGCGGGGGAATGGCGGTTTAGACGTTAATTGTAAAGTTTATGGATGTTAGTGTACTTTGCAGCAATTTCTTTGTGAGTTTTGTGAAACATTATTATTTCGCAAATTCCATAACTACTGGTCATTGTTAGCAAAATGGATTGTGGCGGTATAAGCTATAACGCTAGCATAATAGCTGGACTGCACAACTTGTAATACTGGTGACCTGAAAGCCATTTGTGAGTTGCGGAATGGAGAGTTGCGGTACAGGCTAAAACGTGCGCAAAGGATAATTTTTCAGTTGTATAGCCGTACCGCAAACCTTGCAATTTAGGTGATTATATTTTATGAATGGCTATTTTTAGAGCCTTTTCTTTTTTGTGGATTATGGTATAATAGACCAATTTTATGTTAGTCACCTTATATTTTGTTGATTTTTAGCCAGAATATCTCAATACTTGTATGTCACAGCACCTGGTTTTTAGTGTTACAGGGAATTGTAGCTGGTGATTGTGATGTATAGGATAATCAAGCACTGCATTTCAAAATGTTCAAATCTACTTTAAGGGCCACTTAAGTGAAACTAAAAGCTTCCTGTATCAGATAAAGCATGCAATTTAGAAAAAAAGAAATACATTCCAATGTACTTACATTTTAAAAATATGCACATTATTTTTATAGGCACACTTTCTGAAGCTCCAGCTGCTACTGAGCATGTGCAAAGTACACAGTATATATGTATATACATTCTGTGATTGGCTGATAGCTGTCACATGATACAGGGGGAGGGAATTTTATATTACCTTTGAACTTTGCATTGCTATTGCATTGTCTTTATATTGTGTATTTGTCAGTTATTTAATTCTCTTATATGCTTTAAAAACTATAATATGGCATTGACCACAATCTTTTAGAAAAAACTTATCTAATGATTTTTCTACTGAAAAACACCAAAGTATATGGAATTTCTTTTAGATAATTTATTTGATAAACTACTTAAAAAAAGAGATTGTGATTGACCCCCTTGGTAGTAAAATTAGCAGTGTGTGTCTATTTCAGAGGAGTTTAGATGTTTGTTATTGAAAATCTTCAGCTTATCTAGTATACTTTGCTTTACTCGCTAGGGGACTAAAAAAAAAGCACAGCTTAAAAAAAGTAAATTACAGGAGAAACAAGCAGAATAAACAATACATGTGCATTATCTTTTAATGTGCTTTATGAGACATTAAAGTATTTTTTTTATTTATGCACCAGAAGTGCACTACTACAATGCAAAGTAAGAACCAGATTACGAGTGGAGCACAAATGAACGCTTTTGCTTGAGCGTTAATTACGCTAGAAGTAAGCTTTTTGCGCTCCTATTACAAGTTGAAAGTAAACTGTTTTCAATCTTGCGCTAACCCAACAAGCGCAAAAAAGACGAAAGTTAGAATATTGCATGCTCGTTCACGTATTCCCCCAGAGAAGTTAATGGAGAAAAAAGTGTAAAAATAACACCGCACTCTCCCGCAAACCTTATCACATATTCTCATTTGCGCTAACCCAACATGAAAATATCAATATTTCACATTCCAATGTTCTTCACATAGCAGAATATATTCTATTTATTCATAAATACATATTTCTACATATATATGCCAGTATTTTGGTACAATATGTATCTATACCTATATATATATATATATATATATATATATATATATATATATATATATATATATATATATATATATATATATATACAGTATGCAGTATATACTGTATATATACTGCAGGCAGGCCAGCACTCATGGTTAACATTTCATCCACCCAGGGTGCTTCCAAAGTATTGATAGTAGTGAAGAAAAGGGATGCACTCACCAGGATTTTCAAAGTTACCATTTAATGTAACGTTTCGGGGTGTTACCCCCTTCGTAAGACAATGCAAAATAACATTGTTATTTTGTATTGTCTGACGAAGGGGGTAACAACCCGAAACGTTACATTAAATGGTAACTTTGAAAATTCTGGCCAGTGCATCCCTTTACTTCACTAATATATATATATATATTTATATATATATATATATATATATATATATATATATATATATATAGGAACATTTATTTAGAAATACATAGAATATATTATGCTATGTGCAGAACATTGGAATGTCAATATTTACAGTAAATATATAGTTAAAACCTTTCTTAAAGATGAATATTGTATAAATATGCTTTTACATGTTTTCATCTACTTAACTGCAAAGGGCTCCAATGCATTTATATGTAAATACATATATACACATATAAATACATAAATACATATGCACACACACACATATATATATATATATTCTAACACCTGAGACCTCATATCTTCAAGCCTTTATAACATTTGTGTGCAATATTTGTTATTTGAATAATTTTTATTAGATGGTGTTATTATGAGTTTAACTATACTTTGTAATGTATTTTTTATGTGTTTTGTGCAATTTTTATGTTTCATGAAACAGTTAACCAGAGCTCCTAAATTGCAGTAATTATTTAAGCATAAATCGCGGTTATGCTCAAGAGATCCCTTTTACTTTCAACTAGTAATAAACCAGAAAATTAGGTATATATAACTGAAAGCGCGCATAGCAATATAGATTCTTTGTATGGCAGTAATAAAATAAATATATCTGCCAAATATAATTAAATAATGATATATAATTATTATAACTAATAAATGTTAGTAAATGTTAAAGCTGCTGTATTATACAGAAAAACACTGATAAATCCAAAACCTTGAATATCCCTGTTACAAAGCAGAGAAAGTACAAGATAACAGCGCCTGTTAGGATGTTCAAATAAAATCAAGAAAAACTCCCAATATAAATATAACTCAACTTTTAATAGTCATTAAAAATTACAGATATTGCACATGATAGCATTCGGAACACCACTATATTAAAGTGCACTATCGATATTCTTTTACAGTGTGTAATAAACAGTTCCCATAAACTAACATAAACCAAGATCAAACATATACAACAGTATACAACAGTGTATAGGCTTTAATCAAGAAAAGTATGTATCGAGTTTAAAAACCTCAGCAAATTATGCCAATATTTCATGGGTTTCCATGGTGACCATTCAATACACAGAAAATGCATTGCAGATCTATTATATCGCTACCTGTGATTGCTATGATAACTTAAATAGTTTGTTATAAAGTTAGATGAACTAGTACAACAAAATAAAAATAATGGTAAAATTTGTAAAAAATTATTATTAGATATATTAACTATATAAGCCTCAGTTATATTGAAACACATTTTTATACATATATGTGTATATATATATATATATATATATATATATATATACTGTATATATATATTTGCACATCAAATCTTTACACATTAGTATATATGTGGAAATACTTTTTATATATATATATATATATATATATATATATATATATATATATATATAGAGAGAGAGAGAGAGAGAGAGAGAGAGAGAGATCCTTTATAAAAAGATTCTCTATATAAGTATACATACTGTATGTATATTGTGTTGATATTTGTCATGATACAATCATGTGGAGTAGTTGATACCTGGATTGGCTACCTCACAGAGGTGGTATTGTGTTCTCAGCCTGGAAAAGGTTAATGTGAATTGCCTTTTTCTGTGTGTGAAAACTGCTTTGAGAAAAGCTGTAAGCTGAGACTCCCCTCCTCCCCCCCCTTTCTTAGTAGTGTAACTGTGTGTAGGAATGCAGAACGCTCCTCCCCTTGGAGACTGATAGTGGGAGCTAAGACTTCTTTGCATTGGCTGGACTCATTGTAAATTATGACCAGGACGTTGTCTTTGACAGGACAAAGAAAGTTTGGTTTAAATATGTAGCAGAGAGACTTTTTGGGCAGAACTGCCCTTGGGACCAAACCACTAAACATCTGGAATGGCAGCTCTCCACATATCTAAAGGAACTTGGTAATAAGTTAGAGATTGTGTGTAATTCTTTTCATGTCCCATTTTCTTTTTAAAGAACTGTAGCTTTGCATTTGTATGTTATTTTGAATGTCTTTATAATTTTGCACTGTGTAACCTGTATTTATAATTTTTTTATTAAACACATAGAAAATCTAATTCTGTCTTTTGGGCTCTAATATCCAAATTCACACTCCTGTTGAGACAAGGTTAAAGGCACGTTACCTAATTGTTAAATAGTGTGAGTTTTTAGGGGTTCCCCAAAACTCCCCTTTAATTTAAAAGTTTGGGTGGTGGCAGCAGGGAAATTGTTAATTAGAGCAGTGTGGACAAGATTTGGGGGCTAATGAGGTGTCTCTTTTAAGGTCCTTTTGCAGAGTTGCAAGGTTAAGTGAACCAGAGCTGTGTGCCATTAACCCCTTCATGCCCACACCCCTCTATTGTGATGCTGAGAAGGTTTGATTCATCACAAACTGGCTGGCAGCAGTGGGGATATTTAGAGTTTTTTAGTGCTATTGGTATAGTACTAAAAGAAATTACATGTTTTTGTGTAATTTCCCAAAGACAGAACTCAATGCCTAATTACAGAGACAGTGCAAAGAAGCAGTTCTTTTTTCCCTCCCTTTTGTTGTTTGTTGCTACACTCCGTATGGAAGAATATAGGAGAATGCCTGAATGGTCTCTGGAGAATATTTGCAAGAAAAGAGGAATTACTATTCCTGGCAAACGGAAAAAACAGCTGATACTGAAATTGCTGGAGGCAGAGGGCCTCACAACAGAGTTTGAAACATTCACAGAAGGGGTTACTGTGGAAGCTGTAACTCAAGACCTGGTACCCACACTGTTGACCCTCCTGTAGCCCAAGGACTGTTACCTGGTGCTGTTAACCCTGTAAGTGTCATGGAGTCTGAGCTACAGACAGCACTCAGATACTTGGGGGATGTTGAACCAAAACTAAGAATGGAACTGATCCTCAAGTATCAAGAGGAGAAGAGAAAAAGAGAGAGAGAGGCTGCTGAGAGAAAAAGAGAGAGAGAAGCTGCTGAGAGAAAAAGAGAGAGAGAAGCTGCTGAGAGAAAAAGAGAGCACAAAATAGCTATAAGGGATACCCAGCGGAGACATGTGCTAGAGGTTTTTAGGTTTACCATAACCGAGGCACCTCTCCTGTACCCAGAATTTTTGAAATATATTTGCCAGACAGTGAGCCCATTGGCCAGAAGAGTGCTCCTGGGAATGGAACCTGATTCAGCAGCAGGGGCTACAGACAGCACTAACAACGAAGCCCCAGTAGCCAAGTGTTCCACTGTGCAAGCTGTATCACCTCCCTGGAGGGAGGGAATGTGCCAGCAACTGACAACCGATTCTACAGAAGTACCTTCCCCTGGAACATCTCCCATCAAGGGGGCAGAAGTTGCATTGGACAAGGGGGATACCCGCCCATGCATTTGGTGCCATGAGTTTGGGCACCTGAATTTTGCCTGCCCCACCAAGGAGAAACCTCAACACGCAGTCTGGGGTGGGAATACAACAGGGAAACTTGCATCAGCTTTGTTTGTGGGTGGGTCAGCAGGTAATCCACAGAGTGTCACAGAGGGAGACTGTGTGACCATGAGACTTCAGGACACTGGGGCTGGATATAGCTTGGTGTGCCCTGAAGTGGCAGAGGATATTTTCCCAGGAGAGACTGTGGATAATGAAGAAGTTTGCAGGGAGTGCCCTGCGGCATGTGTGCCCCTGGATTGGGGTGTGGGAAAAGGTTTGCAGGAGGTGGGGATTTCTGTGGATATCCCTGTTGTTTTGCTGGGGGATGATGTGGGCCGGATGCTTTGTCAGTACGCCCCAGAAGACAACACCTGCAACCTGGAAGGGCCAGTAGAGGACCCTGCACCCAACTGAGGTACTGTGTGAAACTTTGGGGGACCCAGAGGGGAGGCTGGGGATGGACACATTGCTAGCTGCACCAGAGCTGGAGGTATCCCACCAAAGAATAAAGAATGATTCCCTTGAACATGATTGCTGGGAGGGGGGCAGAGGGTTAATGCAGTTCTGCCTTTGTGTACACCAGTAATTTCTTGTTCTGATGAAGAGGGATGTATTGGAAATGTTTGTGACAATGTTACTTCTATTGAACCTGGGCGCTGGGAGGGAGAGCCTAGGGTTAATGATGATTTACCTGAACCTGTACCAGTACTGTATTGTGCCAGTGAAAAGGGTTATACCGCCATTGATTGTGACAATGGGATGCCTGATGCAGTGTGTGGGAATGTGAGAGAGCAGCAGGGCTGGGCAGAAGGGCAGACTAAGGGTGTATACCCTTCTGTGCTAAAACCAGCATTGCGTGTGCAAGGAGGAGTGAATGGCATGGCTGGTGTAGGGGCCAGAGTACATCCTGCCCTGTTACAGAGAGTAAAACAGGATGGGACCCTGGGTGTGGCTGTGGACCTCCCCTACAGGAATGGCAGATGTGAAGAAGAGGGGGAGGGAGATGTAGCTGCAGTGACTAATGAACCGGCTACTTCTACAGAGCATACTGGGGTAGATGTGAACAGAGTATCTGGCCTAAGCATAGCAAGAATTTATCTTAGTCTCCTAGTGAGTTACCCTGAGGGGGTGCTAGATCCCTTTATGAGTGAGAGCGAATGTGTGATATCCTGCAAGGAAATGTCCTCCACCAGAGAAATTGTGTCAGCTGATGCTAATTGTTACAGGGAGCAAATGAATGCTGAGAGTGTGCAGAAAGGGCAGATCTGGTCTTATGAACGAGGAAAGACTAGGATTTAGGTTGACATAGGGGATCAGCGTGGGCTGACCCCCTATTTCCACCATTTTAAAAGGGGAGGTGTCATGATACAATCATGTGGAGTAGTTGATACCTGGATTGGCTACCTGGCAGAGGTGGTATTGTGTTCTCAGCCTGGAAAAGGTTAATGTGAATTGCCTTTTTCTGTGTGTGAAAACTGCTTTGAGAAAAGCTGTAAGCTGAGACTCCCCTCCTCCCCCCCTTCTTAGTAGTGTAACTGTGTGTAGGAATGCAGAATGCTCCTCACCTTGGAGACTGATAGTGGGAGCGAAGACTTCTTTGTATTGGCTGGACTCGTAAATTATGACCAGGGCGTTGTCTTTGACAGGACAAAGAAAGTTTGGTTTAAATATGTAGCAGAGAGACCTTTTGGGCAGAACTGCCCTTGGGACCAAACCACTAAACATCTGGAATGGCAGCTCTCCACATATCTAAAGGAACTTGGTAATAAGTTAGAGATTGTGTGTAATTCTTTTCATGTCCCATTTTCTTTTTAAAGAACTGTAGCTTTGCATTTGTATGTTATTTTGATTGTCTATATAATTTTGCACTGTGTAACCTGTATTGATATTTTTGTTATTAAACACATCCAAAATCTCATTCTGTCTTTTGGGCTCTAATATCCAAATTCACACTCCTATTGAGACTAGTGATGTCTCGAATTGTTCGCTGGTGAATAGTTCCCGGCGAACATAGCTTGTTCGTGTTCGCAACGGCGGGCGAACATATGCAATGTTCGATCCGCCCCCTATTCGTCATCATTGAGCAAACTTTGACCCTGTATCTCACAGTCTGCAGACACATTCCAGCCAATCAGCAGCAGACCCTCCCAGCTCCTGGACAGCAGCCATTTTAGATTCATTCAGAAGCTGCTTTCTTAGTGAGAGGAGGGACAGTGTAGCTGCTGCTGATTTAATGGGGAAATTGATAGCTAGGCTAGTGTATTCAGTGTCCACTACAGTCCTGAAGGACTCATCTGATCTCTGCTGTAAGGACAGCACCCCAAAAAGCCCTTTTTAGGGCTAGAACATCAGTCTGTTTTTTTTTTCCTGTGTAATCTAATTGCAGTTGCCTGCCTTCCAGGCCCACTTGCCCAGTGCCACCACTCATATCTGTTGTAACAGTAGTGTAAATTTAAAAAACAACTTTTTGGACTGTGAAACATCAGTCTGCTAGTGTAATCTAATTGCAGTTGCCTGCCTGCCAGCGTGTGTGCCAGGCCCACTTGCCCAGTGCCACCACTCATATCTGGTGTAACATTAGTGTAAATTTAAAAAAAAAAAAACTTTTTTGACTGTGAAACATCAGTCTGCTAGTGTAATCTAATTGCAGTTGCCTGCCTACCAGCGTGTGTGCCAGGCCCACTTGCCCAGTGCCACCACTCATATCTGGTGTAACAGTAGTGTAAATTTTAAAAAAAAAACTTTTTTGACTGTGAAACAACAGTCTGCTTGTGTAATCTAATTGCAGTAGCCTGCCTGCCAGCGTGTGTGCCAGGCCCACTTGCCCAGGGCCACCACTCATATCTGGTGTAACAGTAGTGTAAATTTAAAAAAAATATTTTTTGACTGTGAAACATCAGTCTGCTAGTGTAATCTAATTGCAGTTGCCTGCCTGACAGCATGTGTGCCAGGCTCACAGCGTATACTGTGCCCACTTGCCCAGTGCCACCACTCATATCTGGTGTAACAGTAGTGTAAATTTAAAAAAAATCTTTTTTGACTGTGAAACATCAGTCTGCTAGTGTAATCTAATTGCAGTTGCCTGCCTGACAGCATGTGTGCCAGGCTCACAGCGTATACTGTGCCCACTTGCCCAGTGCCACCACTCATATCTGGTGTAACAGTAGTGTAAATTTAAAAAAAACAAAAACTTTTTTGACTGTGAAACATCAGTCTGCTAGTGTAATCTAATTGCAGTTGCCTGCCTGCCTGCCAGCGTGTGTGCCAGGCTCACAGCGTATACTGTGCCCACTTGCCCAGTGCCAACACTCATATCTGGTGTAACAGTAGTGTAAATTTAAAAAAAAAACTTTTTTGACTGTGAAACATAAGTCTGCTTGTGTAATCTAATTGTAGTTGCCTGCCTGCCAGCGTGTGTGCCAGGCTCACAGCGTATACTGTGCCCACTTGCCCAGTGCCACCACTCATATCTTGTTTAATAGTAGTGTAAGTGTACATTTAAAACAAAATAAAATTTTTGGACTGTGAAACATCAGTCTGCTTTTTTGTGTTCGGCTCACAGCATATACTGTGCCCACTTGCCCAGTGCCACCACTCATATCTTGTTTAACAGTAGTGTAAGTGTACATTTAAAAAACAAAAAAAACTTTTTTGACTGTGAAACATCAGTCTGCTTTTTTGTGTCAGGCTCACAGCGTATACTGTGCCCACTTGCCCAGTGCCACCACTCATATCTTGTTTAATAGTAGTGTAAGTGTACATTTAAAACAAAAACAACTTTTTGGACTGTGAAACATCAGTCTGCTTTTTTGTGTCAGGCTCACAGCGTATACTGTGCCCACTTGCCCAGTGGCACCACTCATATCTTGTTTAATAGTAGTATACATGTACATTTAAAAAAAAATGACAGGCAGAGGCAGGCCACCCCGCAGGTTCCGTCGTGGTCGTGGTGCTGTGATTCCCTTTGGCCCTAGAATAATGCCCAGTGTTCAGAGGCCACGTACCATGAACTCAAAAAGTTCTGAGGACATAGTTGACTTTTTAACACAGGACACCCAATCTTCTATAGCTTCCGCTCCGAACCTTGACGCACCATTCTCCTCCAGCTTAGCTTCGGGCACCTCTCAAGTTACCACTCGCCCGCCTGCCGCCACCACCAACACTAGCACCACAGCCACTTCACTTGATCTGTCAGAGGAGTTATTTACACATCAGTTGGAAGAAATGAGTGATGCGCAAGCATCATTGACAGAGGAAGTAGATAACAGTGATATGTCTCAGTCAGGCAGCATTACAGACATGGACGTACAGTGTGATGATGATGATGTTGTACCCGCTGCTGCTTCCTTTGTTGGTTTGTCAGATACAAGTGAAGTGGTTGATGATGACGATGCATCCGTGGATGTCACGTGGGTACCCGCTAGAAGAGAAGAAGAACAGGGGTAAAGTTCAGATGGGGAGACAGAGAGGAGGAGGAGGAGACGAGTTGGAAGCAGGGGGAGGTGGTCGCAAGGAGCTAGTGGCACAGTCAGACAGCATGCATCGGCACCTGGGGTCAGCCAGACAGCACACCAATCAACGCATGCTGTTGCCACCACCAGAATGCCGTCATCGCAGAGCTCAGCAGTGTGGCATTTTTTTTGTGTGTCTGCCTCTGACAACAGTGATGCCATTTGCAACCTGTGCCAAAAGAAATTGAGTTCTGGGAAGTCCAACACCCACCTAGGTACAACTGCTTTGCGAAGGCACATGATCGCACATCACAAACGCCTATGGGATCAACACATGAGTACAAGCAGCACACAAACTCAAAGCCGCCATCCTCCTCCTGGTCCAGCATCTTCAGCCACGTCAACTACTGCTGTCCTCCTTGCCCCCTCTCAACCATCCGTCACTCCGTCTCTCTTCTAGAGCATTTCCTGCTCATCTGCCCACAGTCAGGTGTCTGTCAAGGACATGTTTTAGCGTAAAAAGCCAATGTCACAAAGTCACCCCCTTGCCCGGCGTCTGACAGCTGGCTTGTCTGAACTCTTAGCCCGCCAGCTTTTACCAAACTGGTGGAGTCTGAGGCATTCCAAAAATTTGTAGCTATTGGGACACTACAGTGGAAGGTACCCGGACGAAATTTCTTTTCACAAAAGGCAATCCCTAACCCGTACTCGATTGTGCGAAAGGAAGTAATGGCATGTCTGGCACACAGTGTTGGGGCAAGGGTCCATCTGACGACTGATAGCTGGTCTGCAAAGCATGGTCAGGGCAGGTATATCACCTACACTGCGCATTGGGTAAACCTGCTGACGGCTGCCAAGCATGGAATGCGTGGCTCTGCAGACGAGTTGGTTACACCACCATGACTTGCAGGCAGGCCTGCTGCCACCTCCTCTACTCCTCCTACTCCATCCTCTTCCATAACCTCCTCGGCTGAGTCCTCTTCTGCTGCTGCGTCTTGCTCCACATCAACAACACCCCCCCAGCTCCCCAGGTATTATTCCACATCCCGGATATGGCAGTGTCACGCTGTCTTGGGGTTGACTTGCCTGAAAGCAGAGAGTCACACCGGACCAGCACTCCTGTCCGCCCTGAACGCACAGGTGGATCAGTGGCTGACTCCGCACCAACTGGAGATTGGCAAAATGGTTTCTGACAACGGAAGTAATTTGGTGGTGGCATTGAAATTGGGCAAGTTGACACATGTGCCGTGCATGGCACATGTGTGTAATCTGATCGTACAACGCTTTGTGCATAAGTACCCAGACTTACAGGATGTCCTGAAGCAGTCCAGGAAGGTGTGTGGCCATTTCAGGTGTTCCTACACGGCCATGGCACACTTTTCAGATATCCAGTGGTGAAACAACATGCCAGTGAGGCGCTTGATTTGCGACAGCCCGACACGTTGGAATTCAACACTCCTAATGTTCGACTGCCTGCTCCAACAAGAAAAAGCCGCTAACGACTATTTGTATGACCGGGGTGCTAGGACAGCCTCTGTGGAGCTGGGAATTTTTTTGCCACGTTACTGGACGCTCATGCGCAATGCCTGTAGGCTCATGCGTCCTTTTGAGGAGATGACAAACCTAGTCAGTCGCACCGAAGGCACCATCAGCGACATCATACCATTTGTTTTCTTCCTGGAGCGTGCCCTGCGAAGAGTGCTGGATCAGGCCGTAGATGAGCGTGAAGAGGAAGAGTTGTGGTCACCATCACCACCAGAAACAGCCTTATCAGCATCGCTTGCTGGACCAGCGGCAACGCTGGAAGAGGATTGTGAGGAAGAGGAGTCAGAGGAGGAATGTGGCTTTGAGGAGGAGGAGGAGGAGGAAGACCAACCACAACACTCGTTGTCACCTATCTGGTACCCGTGGTGTTGTACGTGGCTGTGGGGAAGAAGATACCTTCAGTGAGATCACTGAGGATGAGGAACGGGACATTAGTAGCTCGGCATCCAACCTTGTGCAAATGGGGTCTTTCATGCTGTCGTGCCTGTTGAGGGACCCTCGTATAAAAAAGCTGAAGGAGAACGACCTGTACTGGGTGTCCACGCTACTATACCCCCGGTATAAGCATAAAGTGCCTGAAATGTTACCAAATTACCGCAAGTCGGAAAGGATGCAGCAGTTCCAAAATAAATTGAAAAGTATGCTTTACACAGCGTATAAGGGTGATGTCACAGCACAATAGGAATCTAACAGGGGAAGAGGTGAAAGTAATCCTCCGACTCCCACGACCACGCCGGCAAGGACAGGACGCTTTCCAGACGTGTTGTTGATGGAGGACATGCAGAGCTTTTTAAGTCCTATGCATCGCCACAGCCCTTCCGGGTCCACCCTCAGAGAACGACTCGACCGACAGGTAGCAGACTACCTCGCCTTAACTGCAGATCTCTACACTCTGAGGAGCGATGAACCCCTTGACTACTGGGTGTGCAGGCTTGACCTGTGGCCTGAGCTATCCCAATTTGCAAAAGAACTTCTGGCCTGCCCCGCTTCAAGTGTCCTGTCAGAAAGGACCTTCAGTGCAGCAGGAGGTATTGTCAATGAGAAGAGAAGTCGCCTAGGTCAAAAAAATCTAGATTACCTCACCTTTATTAAGATGAATGAGGGATGGATCCCGAAGGGACTGACATTGGGCGATACATTCGAGTAAAAAAGGCCTGATGGCATGAGCTGCCTTGGGCTAAAAATGGTCCACACGCTGCTGTATTTTATCTTCGAATGCCGGATGACTTGCGTGACTTATCCTCCACCAACTAGGGTTCAAGCCGCAATGTTTTAGGGCACTTTCTGCCTGGGAAACAAACAATACCTAATTTTTCAGGCATATGTACATGCCAAATTTTTCTGGCCTCTGGTGCTGCACTGTGGCTTCAAAAACCACACCACTCATATCTGGTGGCACAGTAGATTGCACGCGCAGTGCCCCAGATTTGAAGTAGGAGGACCGACCAAGCATCTTTTTCCATCTCCCGGTTCCTAAAATCCATGTCATATACACGTCCCCTGATAGGGGACGTAACAGGGATTTAACTGATCAGAATAGTACTACTTAACACACCACTCATATCTGGTGGCACAATAGATTGCACGCGCAGTGCCCAAAATTTGAAGCAGGAGGACCGACCAAGCATCTTTTTCCATCTCCCGGTTCCTAAAATCCATGCCATATACACAACTGCAACTGCCTCTGGGAACCTTACCATGGGTCCCAGACCACACGTCTTGTAATTCTCTATCTGGGAAATTATCTATCTATCAAATCTATCTATTTATCTATCAAATCTATCTATCTATCTATCTATCTTTCTATCTATCGTATCTATCAAATGTATCTATTGCATCTATTGATCTATCTATTTAATCTATGTATCTATCTATCTATATATCAAATCTATCTCGTGGCCTGACTGTTATCTGACAGCCACTTGTGTTTCGGCCATGCCATATACATATCCATGCCATATACACCTCCCCTGATAGGGGACGTAACAGGGATTAAACTGATCAGAATAGTACTACTTAACACACCACTCATATCTGGTGGCATAATAGATTGCACGCGCAGTGCCCCAAATTTGAAGCAGGAGGACCGACCAAGCATCTTTTTCCATCTCCTGGTTCCTAAAATCCATGCCATATACACGTCCCCTGGCACCGCAACTGCCTCTGGGAACCTTACCATGGGTCCCAGCCCGCACGTCTTGTAATTCTCTGTCTGGAAAATTATCTATCAATCAAATCTATCTATCTATTTATCAAATCTATCTATCTATCAAATGTATCTATTGCATCTATTGATCTATCTATCTAATCTATGTATCTATCTATCTATCTATCAAATCTATCTATCTCGTGGCCGGACTGTTATCTGACAGACACTTGTGTTTCGGCCAAATGTCCGTCGGCCAAATGTCCGTCAACCAAATGTCCGTCGGCTAAAAGTCCAGCCACGATTGCACGCGCAGTGCCCCCAATTTGAAGTAGGTGGACCGACCAAGCATCTTTTTCCATCTCCCAGTTCCTAAAATCCATGCCATATACATGTCCCCTGATAGGGGACGTAACAGGGATTAAATTGATCAGAATAGTACTACTTAACACACACCACTCATATCTGGTGGCACAGTAGATTGCACGCGCAGTGCCCGAAATTTGAAGTAGGAGGATCGACCAAGCATCTTTTTCCATCTCCCGGTTCCTAAAATCCATGCCATATACATGTCCCCTGATAGGGGACGTAACAGGGATTAAAGTGATCAGAATAGTACTACTTAACACACCACTCATATCTGGTGGCACAGTAGATTGCATGCACAGTGCCCCAAATTTGAAGTAGGAGGACCAACCAAGCATCTTTTTCCATCTCCCGGTTCCTAAAATCCATGCCATATACACAACTGCAACTGCCTCTGGGAACCTTACCATGGGTCCCAGACCACACGTCTTGTAATTCTCTATCTGGGAAATTATCTATCTATCAAATCTATCTATTTATCTATCAAATCTATCTATCTATCTATCTATCTTTCTATCTATCGTATCTATCAAATGTATCTATTGCATCTATTGATCTATCTATTTAATCTATGTATCTATCTATCTATATATCAAATCTATCTCGTGGCCTGACTGTTATCTGACAGCCACTTGTGTTTCGGCCATGCCATATACATATCCATGCCATATACACCTCCCCTGATAGGGGACGTAACAGGGATTAAACTGATCAGAATAGTACTACTTAACACACCACTCATATCTGGTGGCATAATAGATTGCACGCGCAGTGCCCCAAATTTGAAGCAGGAGGACCGACCAAGCATCTTTTTCCATCTCCTGGTTCCTAAAATCCATGCCATATACACGTCCCCTGGCACCGCAACTGCCTCTGGGAACCTTACCATGGGTCCCAGCCCGCACGTCTTGTAATTCTCTGTCTGGAAAATTATCTATCAATCAAATCTATCTATCTATTTATCAAATCTATCTATCTATCAAATGTATCTATTGCATCTATTGATCTATCTATCTAATCTATGTATCTATCTATCTATCTATCAAATCTATCTATCTCGTGGCCGGACTGTTATCTGACAGACACTTGTGTTTCGGCCAAATGTCCGTCGGCCAAATGTCCGTCAACCAAATGTCCGTCGGCTAAAAGTCCAGCCACGATTGCACGCGCAGTGCCCCCAATTTGAAGTAGGTGGACCGACCAAGCATCTTTTTCCATCTCCCGGTTCCTAAAATCCATGCCATATACATGTCCCCTGATAGGGGACGTAACAGGGATTAAATTGATCAGAATAGTACTACTTAACACACACCACTCATATCTGGTGGCACAGTAGATTGCACGCGCAGTGCCCGAAATTTGAAGTAGGAGGATCGACCAAGCATCTTTTTCCATCTCCCGGTTCCTAAAATCCATGCCATATACATGTCCCCTGATAGGGGACGTAACAGGGATTAAAGTGATCAGAATAGTACTACTTAACACACCACTCATATCTGGTGGCACAGTAGATTGCATGCACAGTGCCCCAAATTTGAAGTAGGAGGACCAACCAAGCATCTTTTTCCATCTCCCGGTTCCTAAAATCCATGCCATATACACGTCCCCTGATAAGGGACGTAACAGGGATTAAACTGATCAGAATAGTACTACTTAACACACCACTGATATCTGGTGGCACAGTAGATTGCACGCGCAGTGCCCCAAATTTGAAGTAGGAGGACCGACCAAGCATCTTTTTCCATCTCTCGGTTCCTAAAATCCATGCCATATACACGTCCCCTGATAGGGGATGTAAGAGGGATTAAACTGATCAGTATAGTACTATTTAACACACCACTCATATCTGGTGGCACAGTAGATTGCACGCGGTGCTCTGACAAAATGCAGAAGGACATTTGGCAGACGGACATTTGGCCGACAGACAGAAAGCTAAAGAATGTTCCGATTTTGGTTGAGGGCAGATACGTTCCAGAGTGCTCTGTTCTAATCAGAGCCTCGGGCGCTGCAACTGCCTCTGGGAACCTTACCATGGGTCACAGACCGCACGTCTTGTAATTCTCTGTCTTGGAAATGATCTATCTATCAAATCTATCTATTTATCTATCAAATCTATCTATCATATCTATCAAATGTATCTATTGCATCTATTGATCTATCTAACTAATCTATGTATCTATCTATCTATCTATCTATCTATCTATCAAATCTATCTATCTCGTGGCCGGATTGTTATCTGACAGCCACTTGAGTTTCGGCCATGCCATATACATATCCATGCCATATACACATCCCCTGATAGGGGACGTAACAGGGATTAAACTGATCAGAATAGTACTACTTAACACACCACTCGTATCTGGTGGCACAGTAGATTGCACGCGCAATGCCCCAAATTTGAAGTAGGACGACCGACCAAGCATCTTTTTCCATCTCCCGGTTCCTAAAATCCATGCCATATACATGTCGCCTGATAGGGGACGTAACAGGGATTACACTGATAGGAATAGTACTACTTAACACACCTTATAATAACGCAGAGAGAGGAGTCTGAAGAAGAGGAGTCAGAGGAGGAAGGTGGCTTTGAGGAGGTGGAAGACCAAACACAGCAGGCGTCCCAGGGGGCTTGTTGTCACCTTTCGGGGACCCTTGGTGTTGTACGTGGCTGGGTGGAGGAAGAGACCTTCAATGACATCAGTGAGGACAAGGAACGGGACATGGCTAGCTTGGTATCCAACCTTGTGCAAATGGGGAGTTTGCGGTTGTGCAAATGGACTGTTTGCGGTTGTTTGCGGTGCGTTAAAGGGACAGTCTAGGCAAAAATAAACTTTCATGATTCAGATAGAGCATGTAATTTTAAACAATTTTCCAATTTACTTTTATCACCAATTTTGCTTTGTTCTCTTGGTATTCTTAGTTGAAAGCTTAACCTAGGAGGTTCATATGCTAATTTCTTAGACCTTGAAGCCCACCTCTTTCAGATTGCATTTTAACAGTTTTTCACCACTAGAGGGTGTTAGTTCACGTATTTCATATAGATAACACTGTGCTCGTGCACGAGAAGTTATCTCGGAGCTGGCACTGATTGGCTAGACTGCAAGTCTGTCAAAAGAACTGAAAAAAGGGGCAGTTTGCAGAGGCTTAGATACAAGATAATCACAGAGGTTAAAAGTATATTATTATAAATGTGTTAGTTATGCAAAACTGGGAAATGGGTAATAAAGGGATTATCTATCTTTTAAAACAATAAAAATTCTAGTGTAGACTGTCCCTTTAAACGGGGAGTTTGGTCTGTCACTGTGAAGCGGGCATAACCCTTACACTACCTGATCGATACAACATCATACCTGATGTTTTAAAGCACGTTATTCCATACAATTTAGCAATGTTAGGTGATTTATGCCCTTTATGGCTTAAAACCAGACTCTGCATCAACTATGTAATTTTCCATGGGAGTTTTGCCATGGATCCCCCTCCGGCATGCCACAGTCCAGGTGTTAGTCCCCTTGAAACAACTTTTCCATCACTATTGTGGCCAGAAAGAGTCCCTGTGGGTTTTAAAATTCGCCTGCCTATTGAAGTCAATGGCGGTTCGCCCGTTCGAGAACAGTTGCGGAAGTTCGTGTCCGCCATTCACGAACGCAAACTTTTAGGTTCGCTACATCACTAGTTGAGACAAGGTTAAAGGCACGTTACCTAATTGTTAAATAGTGTGAGTTTTTAGGGGTTCCCCAAAACTCCCCTTTAATTTAAAAGTTTGGGTGGTGGCAGCAGGGAAATTGTTAATTAGAGCAGTGTGGACAAGATTTGGGGGCTAATGAGGTGTCTCTTTTAAGGTCCTTTTGCAGAGTTGCAAGGTTAAGTGAACCAGAGCTGTGTGTCATTAACCCCTTCATGCCCACACCCCTCTATTGTGACGCTGAGAAGGTTTGATTTGTCACAATATTGTTTCATCGGAACCACTCTTTCAAAAAATACTGAATGTTTTTTTCATAATGATGTTTGAACTTATTTGATATATAAAGTTTTAATCAATAACATTATTGTTGTTTTGTTCAAGCTGCTAAAAGGTTCCTTAAAGGGACACTGTACCCAAATTTTTTCTTTTGTGATTCAGATTGAGCATGACATTTTAAGCAATGGCGGTTCGCCCGTTCGAGAACAGTTGCGGAAGTTCGTGTCCGCCATTCGCGAACGCAAACTTTTAGGTTCGCTACATCACTAGTTGAGACAAGGTTAAAGGCACGTTACCTAATTGTTAAATAGTGTGAGTTTTTAGGGGTTCCCCAAAACTCCCCTTTAATTTAAAAGTTTGGGTGGTGGCAGCAGGGAAATTGTTAATTAGAGCAGTGTGGGCAAGATTTGGGGGCTAATGAGGTGTCTCTTTTAAGGTCCTTTTGCAGAGTTGCAAGGTTAAGTGAACCAGAGCTGTGTGTCATTAACCCCTTCATGCCCACACCCCTCTATTGTGACGCTGAGAAGGTTTGATTTGTCACAATATTGTTTCATCGGAACCACTCTTTCAAAAAATACTGAATGTTTTTTTCATAATGATGTTTGAACTTATTTGATATATAAAGTTTTAATCAATAACATTATTGTTGTTTTGTTCAAGCTGCTAAAAGGTTCCTTAAAGGGACACTGTACCCAAATTTTTTCTTTTGTGATTCAGATTGAGCATGACATTTTAAGCAACTTTCTAATTTACTCCTATTATCAAATTTTCTTCATTCTCTTGGTATCTTTATTTGAAATGCACGAATGTAAGTTTAGATGCCGGCCCATTTTTGGTGAACAACCTGGGTTGTCCTTGCTGATTGGTGGATAAATTCATCCACCAATAAAAAAGTGCTGTCCAGAGTACTAAAACAAAAAAAAAGCTTAGATGCCTTCTTTTTCAAATAAAGATAGCAAGAGAATGAAGAAAAATTGATAATAGGAGCAAATTAGAAAGTTGCTTAAAATTGCATGCTCTTTCTGAATTATAAAAGAAAAAAATTGGGTTCAGTGTCCCTTTAAGAAATGCTCTTTTTGAAATAAAGTTTTATGTATTTTGTGTATAAAAGTGCAACCTAAGTGTTTCACATAGTTAATCTATGTAAATATAGATGTGAAACCTAATAGGACATTTTCAAATTTAGAAGCTATGTATATGTCTTAGTCTGAGGACATTTCACAGACTAGTCCCAATAAATTTGTGTCTTGTGTATATAAGATAAGTGAATTGAAATAAATAAATGTGAATTTAATATAGATGTGAATTTGTTATAGATAAAAAAATATAAACACTATAAAGTTAATGAATAAATAAATCCGTGTCTTAATACAAGGTCCCTTCCGGATTTAGGGATAGCCTCATATTGTTAAGGCATGGGTAACATAGTGAATGTGGTCCACCTATGTTGCTTATGAGTGGCTGGAGAGAGTCCCATACCGGAATGGGGCCTCTTACAGCTACACTCAGTTGGCTAGCATACATTGTTGCATGTGCAAAGAATGATAATTTACAATGTATCTGTGTATGGAGTAGTGAGGGAAAAAAATATAAATGATATGTTGTATTCCATTTATAATTGTTTGCTTTGACCATAAACGAGGAGATAAGAAGTCGTACTCAATAGATACAAACACACTATGACATAACTTTAAAATTATATAGGAAAGCTTATGTTAGAAAACATGCTAGGTCAAAGTTCTCATTAAGTCCCTTTGGGAAAAGCGTGTTCAAGGTTATAGTCCAAAAAGGATTCACTTTGGTTCAGGGTTCTTTGTCTTTCTCCCTGTCTTGCATTGATTTTGACATGTTTGATCCAATGGATGGTAAGATGATTTATATTTCTTCCGTGTACCTGGTCAAAATGATGAGAGACAGAGGGGCCTATCTATCAAGCTCCCTATGGAGCTTGATGCCCCTTGTTTCTGGCGAGCCTGCAGGCTCGCCAGAAACATCAGTTATGTAGCAGCGGTCTAAAGACCGCTGCTCCATAACCCTGTCCGCCTGCTCTGAGCAGGCGGACAGACTTCGCCACAATTCAACTCAATCAAATACGATCGGGTTGATTGACACCTCCCTGCCAATCTGTAGGGGGCGGCATTGCACCAGCAGCTCACAAGAGCTGCTGGTGCAATGCTGAATACGGAGAGCATATTGCTCTTCGTATTCAGCGAGGTCTGGCAGACCTGATCCGCACTGTCGGATGAGGTCCGCCAGACCTTTGATAAATATCCCCCACAATGTCTTTGAAACCCACGTTTTATATTGTACAGATGTTCATATATACGTGTTCTTAAACATCTAGTTGTACACCCTACATAATATAGTTCCCATGTACATTTAAGCAGAAAAATAACAAATTGGGTTTCACAATTAATACATTTATATTTCTTCTGTGTACCTGGTCAAAATGATGAGAGACAGAGGGGCCTATCTATCAAGCTCCATATGGAGCTTGACGCCCTGTGTTTCTGGCGAGCCCTAAAGACCGCTGCTCCATAACCCTGTCCGCCTGCTCTGAGCAGGCGGACAGACTTCGCCACAATTCAACCCGATCGAATACGATTGGGTTGATTGAAACCTCCCTGCTGGTGGCTGATTGGTCGCAAATCTGGAGGGGATGGCGTTGCACCAGCAGCTCACAAGAGCTGCTGGTGCAATGCTGAATACGGAGAGCGTATTGCTCTCCGCATTCAGCGAGGTCTGGCGGACCTGATCCGCACTGTCGGATCAGGTCCGCCAGACCTTTGATAAATATCCCCCAGAATGTCTTTGAAACCCACGTTTTATATTGTACAGATGTTCATATATACGTGTTCTTAAACGTCTAGTTGTACGCCCTACATAATATAGTTCCCATGTACATTTAAGCAGAAAAATAACAAATTGGGTTTCTCAATTAATAAATTGTTTAATCTTAAATGTATCATTAAATAAACAGTTATTTTTAGGAGAGTATTGACAGTATTCACATCTCCCACATTGATGCCAACCGTTTGGAGGTTCTAAAAAATTCCAACTTTGTGTTTCCTTAGTAGATGCATTACTTTTCCACCTTTCTAATTTGCTGGTAATGTCTGATGGGGATAAGATTGATTTTAAATTACGAGCTTTTCTACAGATAATTTGATTATTGAGAGGAATAATATCTTTTAACAATTGGTCATTCATTAAAATATGTTTATGTTTTAGAGTTTCTGTGATCTCTTTTTTATCTGTGTTAAAGTCAGTTATCATACATCTATTAAATCTATTCTGATTATCTGGTATGACGTTAATCCCATTTATTCTATCAATAGCATATATATTTTTTTCACTATATTGTCTTTCTAACAAATCTTCTCGTTTTATACTTTTTATACTGTTGAAGGCTTCCGCAACTATTTTCTTTATTAAATCCCTGTTCTAAAAAGCTCTCTTTTTTAATTGTCCCTGGACTAAGAAATCTTCATCTTTAGTACAGTTTTTCTTGATCCTGGTGAATTGACTCTTTGGAATATTATTGATCCACTTTCTGACATGACAACTATTAGCATCCAAAAAAGTATTTTTATCCACTTCCTTGAAAAATGTTCTTGTGATTATTTTATTTTCATCAATTACAATTTCTAGATCCAAAAAGTAAATTTTCTTATTGCTGCTTTTTAAGTAAAAAATAAGTCCAAAATCATTATTTTTTAGATATTCAAAGATTTTTTCTAGGGATTTTAGATATTTTTTCCAAATTAAACAAACATAATCAATGTATCTACTATACAATTAAATATTCTTTTTATGCAGATGATCTAACTATATGGTTTCATTTTCCCAATCTGCTAAAATTAGATTAACAAAACTAGGGGCAAATCTAGTGCCCATGTGTCACAGGTAGTATATTGTCTGTCCAGGAAGTGACCCTAAGGTTGGGA